>NC_139721.1:58162214-58384438 GCF_964211835.1 Anser anser
ATCACATTCAGATTTTGTCCTGATTTTGCTTTCTTTAAAATTTCTTACTTTTTTTTTTTTTTAACTCAAATTAATTCACGTGTTCCAAAAACTCAAAAGGAATTAAATCCTAGGAAAAGTGAGTAACATTCCTCAAAATTCCCTATATGGAGTTAAATCCTATATGACAGTCAGGAAGAGTTTAATTTCTCTCTCTCTCTCTCTCTCTTTTTTTTTTTTTAATTTATTATATTATATTTTATTTGTTTATTTACTTTTTTAGCACTCTCAAACAAGATTCTCCAAACTACATATGTATACCCAACAAACAAACAAGCAAACAAAGAGCACTCAATAAATTTAAAGCTATTCAATAAGGCAAATACATTTACAAAGGATTGGAGCCAGTGGGTTGGCTTTCTTTATATGAGATGTCTGAATTATGTTGACAACCTAATAATGCGCCCGAGTAGCTAAAGGCTGATACAGGCCTGCAGGAGCCGGTAATGTTGCTGTAACATCTTATAACATTAAGAACATCATGGAGATAAATGAGACTAATGTAGTCTGAAAGTGATCATCTCCCTTGGTTTAAAAAAGTTAACTATAAAAATAAATATTGTGCGTTGGCTATTTATATCTAGAATCTTGTATGGAATTTATATAAATTTCTATGCACAAGTTATTGAGCTAAATGTTATAGTAAAATATCCCTGTCTGTTTTCAAAGCAAAAATATAATTAGCAGAGGTAGAAAATACCATTTTCTGTTGTTATCCAACCATAGCTATTACTTTAAGCAAAATCATAATAGTGATATTGTATGGCAGAAGTAATGAAGTGTGGGTGGAAAATCAGCTGATATGACACGCAAAATGAGACACTTCATGGCAGTCTGTGCTTGTAAATGAAATGCAGTTGAAATATTACTCTTTGTGGAATCTCAGCAGCAGAAGACTTATTTTATCCAGTTTGGGGTTGTAACATTTGTTAAACTACGATTAAGTATTTTTTGTTTTGTTTTGTTTTGTTTTGTTTGTATGTTTGTTTTTAATCTATATTTGTTATAAGTAACTCATGGACATATTTATGACACTACAATTTCTTTTCTTTTTTTTTTTCCAAGCTGGAAATTATGATTTACAGTTTGTCAGGATGCTGCATAAATGCAATTAGAAATTAACTAATAAGATAGAGATTATTTACATTGTGTCAGTTATCTCTTTAAATACAATTATAAATAGAATATCACTTGCCACAAGATCTACAGTTTCTTTCAAAATCTCTTGACAGCTATTACGCTTCATTAGAAAAAAGTAGCAAGAGGAAAGATAATTAGAGAAGCATAAAATACAGAAGCAGAACTTGGCATTTTTTCCTTTTCAGGCAAAACAATCCTGAGCATAGCATCACCAAAAGGTGGAAGTTCAGAGGCAGTAAAGCACTGCTAGAGAATCCCTCACTGCTCAGAGGTCAGCTACAGCAGGTTGCTTAGGGCCATATCTAGTCAGACTTTGAGTATCTCCTAGGATGGAGAATCCACATCCTCTCTGGGCAACCTGCTCCAGTGTTTGACCACTTTTACAGTGAAAATGTTTTTTTTTTTTTTTTTTTTTTTTTCTGACAATTAAACAGAATTTCCTTTATTTCAGTTTGTGCCTATTGCCTCTTGTCTTGCCACTGGATAACACCTGCAAGAGTCTGGCTACGTCTTCTTTTCTCCTTCTAAACTCCAGTAATAATATGCCTATATTCGTACTTATTTTTCTTGTATTTCAGTGTGAACCGGACTAAGATAGACTAGAACAAAACAGAGAAAAGAGTAGTTTAATTATTTGGATTAAAAATAAAGGAGACTGTGTCATATTGCCTGAAGATATCCAACTTTCTTTCCCTTACAGCAACATTGGAAGTAGGAGGGGGTACAGATGAAATAACTCTTAATGTGCCTATTCCATTAGTTCCTATTACAGCTGCATATTGTATTGTATAGCTGCCTCAAGGAAGGCGAGAGCCCTAAATTATTTGACCTTGATAAATTAATGCAGCAAGTCAGCTTCCTACTACCTGACATTCCATTGAAAATAATTTCCACTGGATACACTGATACATAAATTGCATCGGAATTGCTTGTGTGTGTGTGTAATTGCATGCAAAGGAGTAGGGTCAGCATGGCACTCAAGAGGTTCTTATATTTGCAGTTCTTGAAAAAAAAAAAAAAGGTAGAATCATTGAGCCAAAATAAAAGCTAGAAAAGTCAGTAAGGAGATAGGCAGTACTGAGAAGTTGGCTATTCCTGATGAAGCTTATATGTGGATTATGTCTTTTTTTTTCTTTTTTTCTGAAAAAAAAAAAAAAAAAAAGGTGAAGACAAGAAAATGACATAAAGGGTCATCAGTGGAGACCAAAACTGGCAAAATTAGACAAATCCTATCAGTATGGCAGGGATGTATTAGGAGGACGAAGTCCTGACAATTCAGCTAGGGAAAAGAGAATTGCATACTGGTTTACTGACATCCCTAAAATCAACTCAGTTTTCCAGCAGCCTGAATAAAAGAGATAAAAGAAGGCTCTGTCATTGTATTTAAAAGACAGCAGCAATGCAGGTTGCTTGCTTGAGTAGGAAAAAATATTAAAGGTTAACATGTCCTTCTTCCCATACTTGAGCCAGATTCCACTATTGAACCGAACCATATAAAGACTCTTCTGTGATCAATTAATATACTCAAATTATAGCCTGTTCTCAGAAATAAACTCATACCGGAGATTTTGTTATTAGTTTCAAATACATGACTTTAAGTTTTAAACTACTGAACTTTCATTTGATCTTTTTATATCTTAAATATTTTTTGTTTTATCAATTTTCCCCAAAAAACATGCTACCAAATAATTTTATTGGCACACCCATATTTTATGCCTCCAGCTCACTGACTAAAATATTAAAGAAGCTCTAGCTTTACACAGATTTCTGGGAAAGTCCATTTATAATCTTTCTACATTTTGATTAATTCCTTTTCCAGTACATCCCAGAAACACTGATGTTTCTTCTTTAATCATTTCCCCATCCATTCTCTGATGCCTCCACTAAATCACCACTTCTCTAACTTCACTTCCCTTTTGACACCGTCTTCTTTGAATCTATGCAAATTTGGAGATTAAATTTGCCTGCTAACATATTCAGTACTATTTTTATTAGTGTCATTTCTTCTAGAATATGTGTCTAAGATGCTAAAGTGTACCGTAGGGAGGGCTCTCACGTCTATTAGCCTTTATTTTAATATTTCAGTTTTCTGTTATGAGTAGGATTTCACAGAATATTTCTAGATCTATACTTATTTACCGTACTTGCCTAAAGAGATTTAAAACTGCCTTTGGTTTTACTGATGTTATGGGGTTGGTCTTTATTAAAGTTTGATATGTCATAGGATCCTTCTACTTATACCTTCACTTCTCTCTTCCCTGGATAGGATATATACAATACTACTCTATTTTATTGCTGTTTATTATTATTTTTTTTCCTCCATTCATCTGTTGTCCCCTAAAATGTCTGGGTGCCATATTTGCAACCGGGAATTCAGAGTTCAATATTTTATGGTCTTGGGACACAGAAAAAAGAGAGAATTTATCTCATGTTCCCTTCTCCCAAGCAAGTAAGATCTTAAATGCTCCCACCTCCCTTTTCTTTGCCCATATTTTTGTTAAAATCTGACCAGTTAATAGCTTTGAATGAATCTTACAGTTCTTCTGTAAGTTAGTGTGTTCTAGTAAATATAACAATTAGTTTATAGGATTTCTGGGCAGCTTACTGAAATGTGAGGGGTATTTTTGTAGATCTATCCCCCAATTTTAACTCTATGAGCAAGATTATGACTACAGACAGAGGTTAACATGTTTCAATTCACTTTATTGCTTTTTTCATAGATTTCAGATTTCGTTGGGACATAATGGACTTGCACACTGTGACAAAAATCACACAGCTTGAGCAGTTATAAAAATTTATATCATAAAGAAACTTGATCTGCCATGCAACAGTTCTGAACAGTCGTTTCCAAATACACAGTTTAAGAAGGCTGCCAATTTTAGTCCCATTATTACATTACTTTCAAATGTACATAATATTAATTGGTATCTTTCCTTTCTACATTCAGTAAACTTCCTTCCAAGTACACAAAATAAAATTAATGTTGCTTTGGTAGAGGGTTATCATGATTAAAGAACAACCTATGCTTTTCATTTCTACATCATTAAAGTGTTTTTGATATTGTTAGTAATAACAATGAATTGGAAGAAAGTACACCACAGTGTACTTCAGAAAATAAAGCAGGCCCATATTTTTTCATGATTAGTTGTTTTTCTTATTTCACATGCAAACGTTTTGATAGAAATCAATTAATAAACAGGCAGTCTTTCCATCCATGAACAGAGAAGTTATAAGAGAAGTTTGGTTAGCTTTATAGGAACAATCTTAGGACAACTTGTCTTTAGAACGAGTATGAATAAGTCAATTCTGGACGTCAATGATAAGACCAAAGCAAAACTTTGAAAAAAAAATGTGAAAACTTAAAAATGAATGTATTATTTTGAAAAATGCTAAGCTATTTCGAAGACTTTCTTCTAGTGGGAGTCTCAGGAGGACAGCTATGGCTCACTGACTTGGTTCCAACTTGTTGCTTTTAATCAGCTCATGCAAATGCCCATGGCATTGTTTAATGAAGAACTGAGTAACTCTTTTCTCCTCTACAGCTCAGACTTTCCTCCATCATCTTCCCTAACTCTGAAACAACAGGTGCTGGAACTGACTCCAATATCTTTTATCAGCAAAGGGATTCCATGTGTACTTGAGTCCCATGAGTTTTTTGATGACTTTTCCCTTTAAGATCCAGATCCAAAAAAATATAATCCTTAGTGCTGGAGATTGGAGATTTGTTTGTTATTGTTGTTGTTGGTTGATTGGTTGGTTTTTTATTTGGTTGGGTGGTCATATTTTTTTTTCCCTTTGATTAAAAGCCAACAACCTAATTAAAAAATACACTATGTATTCAGACCTACTTGTATATTCTCTTCTACATTGCCAAAACTCATGCTATAAATTTCTTAACTGATAACTACAACATGGCCAGGTCAGGATGCAGAAAGCTTAAAACCTTCCTATTTCAAGTTCCTTTCCCACCCATCATCCTAGGTTACCACTGAACAAATAGGAGGCTTTTATCTGTGGCTGTTTCACATGCTGAAATTGAGGCCTGGAATTAAAACTGTCAAGAGTATCAAAGAATACTGTGGCTGTAGGAATTCTGCCAATTCATACCAGCTTAGGATCTGAACATTTTTTTATTTTTTTTTAATTTACATGTATTTTTTCCTACACAGTACTTGGTAAAAAAACATTGAGATCAAATTGCCTGTCACTTGAACTGAATATATTTGCCTCACCAAAATTTACATGTTGTTGATATGTATATCCAAACTATACTTTCTTTCTAACAGCAGAAAATAATTTGTAGGCTCAAAGCCAACTTGCTCCATTTTTTAAAGTCTAAATCATGCAGATGTTGTGCTTGATGAGGCAGTATACATCCTGGCATTGGATTCATGGTCTGCGGGTAGCATTAGAACAAGATTGTTTTGATTGTACCTGCCTGCAAAATAAACACTTGTTTAAGGCACACTAAAGATGTACAGGATGCTACAGACCTGGCTTCAACAATTTCCAAAATAGTAGCACTGCAAAATCCCACATGAGACAGAACTACGTGTTATACGAACAAATCTCTCAGTTAGGCAGATCCTCTTTCCCTACAACTTGAAGAGAAGCTAATTAACAACATGGAAAATGACACAACTCATCTGTAAGTGGTAAAAGAAAGGTGAAGGACAACTAAAGGAAACACATGAAACAACAGACTCATTCTTCTATCTCTCTACTCCTGCAAGACATCAATGTTTTGCAGGCACTGTGGCAGAGATAACAAACTGGTTAAGCCATATTGTTTGCATCTGATTCTGAGCAGAGGGTTTCTCTTAAGAACAGTTATTTTCAGTTTCTTTGCAGCTCAGAGAGATGAGATTCAGGCTGAACTGACAGCTCTTTTGTTAGCAGTCATCCCTGGAGGGACAAGACCGGGCTGTTCATTTCTTGATTTTTGGGTGATGTCCTTCTTGAAGGCAGTGGCAAATATTCAGATTATGTCATGTATAGGCGATCTAGGACCTCCTTATGGAGGAGAGGCGATCTGAATGCCAGCATACCCACTTCTGGGGATTTTTAACTATATATAAATATATATTCTAAAAGAAGAGAAAACAAAACACCAGCTTATTACGTTTGTCATTCAAATGCACAATGTCAAAATGCGCTATTTTGTTAGGGAGGGGAAGGGATCCTTTGAGGGGCAGAGATGAAATAGTTAAGAATTCATGGTTTATAAAAAATGTAAAAGTAAAAAGTAAAAGTGTAAAAGTAAAAAATGTAAGCAATCTTGGGGAGTTGGAAAAGGAGGTTGAAAAGGCAAGGCAGAGTGATAAATTTCCAAGCAGAGCTCCTCTGTACTGCTAGTGTAATTTGCTACTCCTGCTGAGGTGCAACTGCTGGTAAAAGTTGCTTTTTGATCAGGTAATTGGGTTCAGAGAACACCCAGTCATGAACAAACAGTAGTTTCTTGTGTTTTTGTCTCCTTACACCCCCTAAGAAAAGACATCTGGCTTAAATGTGCCATTACATATAAACTGTGCATTTTGAATTCTCCCCCCTGGAGCTGCTGCTTCAGCTGATGAGTCTTCCTGACCACAGGCAAACAAGCAACGTTTCCTCTGGGAGGGCACAGCGCACCAGCGGGAGGTCTTTACAACTACGTAGATTAAAATGAGGATGTAGATTAAATACGATAAGGGTTTAAGCCAAGTGGAAGCAGCTCTGTTCCCCTCACTCTGTGCTGAAGCAACAAAGATTGCCTCTCAGCCCACGCTGACTGCTCTCTGGCTCTCAGACCCTGGAAGGTGCAGCTCTGAAGATCTGTCATTATCTTTTTGGGACTGGTATGCACATCCAGATATAGGCATTTTAAAGAGCTGAGTTCATGTTTGTGGTACTCCTACCATCAAGTCTGTCGCTGCTATTATGGTTCTTCTTACTAAGGAATATATAAGACATTTTCTTTCCTAACAAGCTCATATTAAGCCTTGATAGTCAGCAATGCCTTAACTCATGTTAGCTGTTTTCAGAACAACACTGAGCAGTCCAAAATCAATATTTTGAATAGTCAAAGTTCATTAGGCCAAGCCAGTTTTGTTTATTGTTTTACACTCTAGTAAATGAGCATATGAGTTTTTAGTTGACGTGATCTTAAAACTTTGCTTTGGAAGCACATATAAAGACTGTTCATGTAAGACAGTTTTTAAAAATAATCTCTGTGGCTTAAAGAAGTTATTGGAACAGTCAAAACTCAGTTACCATAAGCAGGGGAGATTACTCATAAAATAATGTGATATGCATAAAATATCTGTCTTTGACTGAAATACACATGGATTAAATAATACCTTTGGGCTAAATCCTTCATTCATCATGCTGTGAACATACCTTCCAGGAAGAAATAAATGTAAAAGGAAGCAGGAAGAAAGCACTGTACATGCTGGATAGCTTTTCCAGCATCTTTCTGATAAGCATGTAGCCATTCCATAGGGATTTGTGCAGGTTCTGCAGCTAAGGGACTAGATGATGCAATATCAGAGTGTAAATTAATTTCGGCCCTCAGTACAGATCAAATGAAAGATTAAAAGTGGCTCTTATATTCCTCCCTGTGAAAGAAAGACTTCCTACAAAGTAAAGTTACTTCTTCGTGTGAAATAAAATAAGATCTATATCTCCATTTATTTTTTTTAATGGAGAATTAACAAGATTGTTATTGCAAACTAAAGAACACAGAGTCAAAAAGTATTTCCAAATTCTAAATTTCTTACTTCTCAATCAACTATGAAAGTCTCGTCTTTGAAAACTGTGCATTACAGACAGTATCACTTATAATGATAAATTTCATGAAATCATAAAAATATAAGGAAGAAGAAACACATTTGCTCCACACGCTTGTAGGCTGATGCCCTGAAAATAGTGCAAGCAAAGGATTCATTACCTCCTCACCAGTGTGCCTTAGCATCCTCAGGTATGAAGCCACTTTATTGGGTAATTGTACTCTGTTCATTTCTTCAGGATCAGACCTATGATAAGTAAATCATCATGCTCATCACTTATTTTTTCCTTTTTCTCCATATCCCCCACTAAAAATAATCCCATTGTGCTTGCTTTTTACTAAAAACTTTGATTTTCTATCAGAAGAAATAATGGATAAAGAAATGTGTGCTATCTATATACTGTAATCACTATTTAATTGTACAACTTAAAAATAAAATTAATGAATAGAATTTACATTTGGAAGTCACTGATTTCTAATATATTTGCTAGTGAAACAGATATCTCCTGATCTATATTATCAGGCAGTCTTATAGCCCCTACTTACTTAATCATTATTTATTCTTTCTATTATGTGTCAATAATGTTCTAATTTTATTTTATGATCAACCACTTCAGATGAACATACAAGATAGTAGTTCTTGAGAGCCAGATTAAAAACATAAGAAAAGCAATGCAGAACAACAATGTTGCAGCATTTTTAGAGGATTTCAGGGTTAAGATAAAAAACAAAAATGATGATAGCTGACTGTGAGTTTTCCAGACCAATGAAATTATTAATGCAACATGTTGGCACATGAAAATAAATAAATAAATAAATAAATGTATGACAGATAATTCAGTAACAAAATATGTGTTAATATATACCACTGTATTCATAAATTTTAATAGAACTATTTATCACAGCAAGAACTGTTAAGGAATTCTGTAGGCTTTCTGCCACTATGGTAAGATGAATGATGAATCTGATGCAACACAGGGTTTTTTAATAATTTATTGGGTCATGAGTTATGGTTTTATTCAATTGAAAATTATTAGATGGGTTTGCCCCAGGCAGAGAGCATGGTATATGAAAAAGGAAAATAGATTAAGCAAACACTCGATGAGTTTAATCATTTCAAACAGGGCAGCAGATAAAGGCACTGACAGATTTGTCATTAATTCAGCAGACGTTTTTACCTCCACACAACATAATCACAAGACGGGAGTTGTCAGTGAAGCCCTGAAAGTGTGATGTTCATAATGAATAGTCTGCATAATCCATTATTTTAACACAAATGATTTATTTTTTCCATGTAAGGGGACAAGGGACAGAAAAGAGTGTAGAAGGTCTCTTTCAAGAATGTTGGCATAAAAATAGTTTTCTTCATCCCAAATTCTGATATCTATTTCTGATTAAATACTGCCATTCAGCATAGTGTTGTCTGCTTTCACCACAAAGTATTTGTTGAATTTTTATTGAGAAACATTAGCGATGGCTTCCAACTCAAAGACCTACCTATAAGCTGTAGCTGAATCCATTTTGTAACAACAAATATTTAGATTCTTAGAGAGCAGTGAGAGGATCTGAACCATAATATAATAATATGTATTAGTTGTCTGGTGTTCTTATAAAATAATGATCTTTCAGAGAATATAAGTGTATGCAGAGGTAAAGGTGGTGAATATTGTATGCTGACCAATCTTGACATCTACAAATACTTTAGCAATTCTCCATAAATGACTACTAAGTTATTTGGCAAATTCTATATTTACCAAGAGAGTAACTAAAATGTGGAACCTTGCTATTTTCTTTAAGAATTATTATCATATATTATATTTAAACAAAATTTTATTTAACTAATGACTAATGAGTATAAGGGGCTGTGGCCTACAGTAGTTAAGCAATCCAGTTCCACACTGAAAGGAAAGCCATTTCTATTATTGCTGCTTTTATGAGAAAAAAATACCTATCAAAAAAATAGTCAGAGCAGGAATCTTTTGAGTGTGAGATAGTATTCTAGTCATAACTAACACTCAGTCTAACATTCCAAAATTCCATAAGAAAATCTAATTATTGAGATTACAAATACAATCACAGACAAATGTGAAGGTGCCAAAATGAGCACTATTTTCTTCTGCATATGCAATTTCAGTTCTACATTCTAAGGGGTTAGCAACAGGTATAACTCCATCAAAGGTACCAAAGACCCATATCACTTTATAACACAAACAGATGGTGAAAATCTTTAACTGTTCTCAGAAACCATCTCTATATGATCACCAATATCTTCAAGATAAATATTAAACTGTTTTCAGCATGTCTAGTGGCTACAGTGCACAAGACAGTAAGAATCTACTAGAGGTAATATTTTCTATTCTAGAGGTACAAATTTCAAGGTGAACATTTTGATGATATCAACATCAACATGTGTAAACTTATAACTTTGAGTCCATAGATTTTTTTTTTGAATTGTTGCTTTATTCATGTATGTGTTTTTATGCTACTTTACATATCATAAAACTGCTTTTTCAACAGTGGGTGAAACAGCCATGGGTGTCTCCAGAGTATGATTTTCTGTTTCTTTTGATCATCATCTCAGCCATTGTCACTGATTTCATTTGTACTGTAACTGTTCAACACAAGTTTCTATTCATCCAAAACCGCTTTTCTGGAGAGCAACAAACATGTAAATCATGAAACAATGGTTTGCCTTTGTCAACTTGCCTGGAGTTACCCAGAAATTATTTGGTGGAGCCAAAGATAACATCCAATTGTTCTAGACACTACCTAGTTACCAAAACAGCAAATTACCTTTTGTTTTGTTTTGTCTTTTTTTTTTTTTTTTTTAAGGCCACAAAGATGATATGGGGACTGGAGCGTCTCCCCTATGAGGAAAGGTTGACAGACCTGGGTCTGTTCTGCCTGGAGAAAAGAAGACTGAGAGGGGATCTTATTAATGTTTACAAATATCTTAAGTGTGGGAGAGAGAGGGATATGGCCAACCTCTTTTCAGTGGTCTGTAGGGACAGGACAAGGGGCAATGGCCACAAAATGGAGCACAGGAAGTTCCACACCAATATGCGAAAGAATTTCTTCACGGTGAGGGTGACGGAGCACTGGAACAGGCTGCCCACGGAGGTTGTGGAGTCTCCTTCTCTGGAGATATTCAAGACCTGCCTGGATGTCTACCTGGGCAACCTGCTCTAGGGAACTTGCTTTGTCAGGGGGGTTGGACCCGATGATCTCTTGAGGTCCCTTCCAACCCCTACCATTCTGTGATTCTGTGATTCTCCTCAGTTTCCTGTGCAATGTCCCAACAGCTTTGCTAATACCTTATTTCATGTGCAACTCTGACATTTCCTGGATAGTTGTTCACTCCGTGGATTTTGGCACAGCATCACACCACCTGAGCGTGTCACAGAAATAGAAGTTATGCAGACCAGGATGTAGGAACTGGATCACACCTATGAAAGGGGAAAAGGACGTGTCCTTAGAACGGTAAGAAAAATACAATTTAATTTTTAAAAGAACATCATTTATGAACCACTAATCATAAGTACTTTGTTCTTAAGCAAAGAAAGAGTAACAGAAGGTTATTATTAGGACATTCTAGTTTAAGTTTTATGTATATTAGGTATTCTGAAGAAGAGCAAGTTATGACCATTTCAATACATACTCTTCCCATGAGAAATATTTATAGCTCATAAGGGCAGGAATATTGTTGCTTTCAAATCTTGCTTTATTGACAGTTTCAATTTGGCTGTTTTCTTACAGTGGTCAAAGAAAGGGAATGTTGAATTATTAACTCTTCTCACTTTCTCCTTCCACCAGACTAAGGAGAGAAGATCTATGATGTAGTACCTGAGTCCCTTTGAGTCTTTAAACTACTGCCTTCCTCTCTGAAGCGTTGCAATAAATATGGCAAGGAACTTGCAGAAGGGAGATAACTGAGTCAGAGGAAAAGACAATGTATATGTGTTATCCAGCAAGAATGGATGTAAGGTTTCCCTACTCTGTACTTCAGATTTGTTAATGAACATTTCAGAAGCATGTTAGCTACTTAATGGCTCTATAAATCACATCTTCCATTCTACATCAACAGCAGTTGCTGCGAGTCAGTGAACATTAAAAAAGGGAATATACCTGCCATAATGAGAAAAAAGAAAAGACATCTATATTTGTTTAAATTAAAGCAGGTTTGGATAAATATGCATCCTTTTAACCTACTAGGGAACCCATAGAAGCAAACAATAACAATAATAACAGCAATAATCATAATAATATCAAGGATTGTGTGCAAGTTCTATTCAGAAGTTAATAAAACTTATTTTTTCCCCTTGTTGTGTTTCTTTTGCTGCTTTTCTTTTCCTTTAAAAAATGTTTCATATACTTTCATATCAACATGAATTTCTCCTCATTTTTTGCGACACTTGATGATATTTTAATTTTGTATGAAACCATGTAAATGTTAGTCTTCCTTCTGTTACTTTTTTGTGTGTATATATTATTTCAAATGGCTAAAGGGGATGGGTGGGGAAAAGTACAAAACTGCCCGGAGCTAGTAAATGGAGGAGGAAGGATAGAATGTAATGTGGCAGCTTAAGTTTGCTGCTGCTGTGCATATAAAATAAAATGGTTATTAATGTTATTCAGTACAGAAACTTGCATAAAATAATTAAATGAACCCCAAGGATGCCTGTCAAACTGTCATATACTCACAAGCAAAGAAGTCACAAAGTAAAGCTGTCAGTCAGGATCTGACATTCTAAAATCCTTCAGAAAGTGTCAAGCATTCAAAACTCTGCAGTAATAAACCTGGCAACAGTAAGATAAGCTGGCCTGCCACAGCCTCGGGATTCTTTTGCAAATGACACTGCAATATGACTCAGTACCTTTTCATAAAAAAATCTGGTTCATATTTTTATCTGTTCAAAGAAGATTCAAAGACATACTTATTCTTTCCTGTAGCAACTATTTTTATTTTGCAATTTGTAAATAAATGAGTATTAGCTTTCGTTGAATTAAAGTACATATTGACCAGCCTGTGTAAATCAACTCAAGAGTAATGTAGACTATGGTAATTTACATCAGGTAAAGATTTATCTGCCTTCATTTTTTTCTTCAACAAATAAATGGCATTACACCAACAGCTAAATGGTAGAGTTTTGCTATTGATGCTGGATGGTTCATTTTAGCAAATCAAGTCCTGAGTGGAATCAGGGTTACTTGTAGTAATTATCTTAAACAGAAAACTAATAATGATCAGAAAATAGTCAATGCCTAATCTAGCACATTATCACTGTAATTTCTAAACTGCCTATTTACAGTAACATCTTTGTGCTGGCTGGTTAATTTAGAATCATTAAAGGAATTCAAAGAACTACTGTTCCTGGCTCTTCTTGAAGTTGTTATATCTACCAGGCTGGTTTGGATTGGATTGGATTGGATTGGATTGGATTGGATTGGATTGGATTGGATTGGATTGGTTTGGTTTGGTTTGGTTTGGTTTGGTTTGGTTTGGTTTGGTTTGGTTTGGTTTGGTTTGGTTTGGTCTGGTATGTCAGCCTTCCTTTCTTCCTCTTTTTATTTTCACTCTTTATAATTTCTTCTCTTGCTCTAACTCTTCTTTTCCACTTGCTAGATTTGTTAATTTGTAGATTTGTTAGATTTGCAAATTTGTACATTTGTTAGATTTGTTAATTTAATAAATGTGTTGAACATATTTCTCCGGGGGCGGTGGGGAGGGTGGGGGGGGGGGGGGGGGGAGGAGGGTTTTCTGTTTATTCTTCCAGATAGTTTTCCTTCTAATAGTAAATTTTAAAGGGGGAACTTATAGGAGACAAAAGTTTTTTGTATATTTGAAGAAAACCAAATGTTAATTCATTCTAAGACACTCTCAGATGATTTTATAAATCTAAAAGATAAGAGGTCAGAGTCAGAACCAGTCACCTGACCTGCTTTTATAGTCACTGAAAAAAAAAGTAGTATCTTTAGAGATTCAGTCAACTCATCCTAATCAACTTGTCTGAAATAGGTCAAAATCATCTTTGGAAGATGTCTCTTCATTGTGTATAAAAAAGACTTGGATATCTGTCATACATTCAACTGTCTATATATCATAGATTCAATCATAGAACCATAGAATATCCCGAGTTGGAAGGGACCCACAAGGATCATTGAGTCCACCTCCTGGTTCCACACAGGTCTGCCCAAAAATTCAGACCATGTGACTGAAAGCGCAGTCCAAATGCTTCTTAAACTCCAACAGGCTTGGTGCCATGACTACATACGTCCCTGGGGAGCCTGTTCCAGTGCGCAACAACCCTCTTGGTGAAGAACCTTTTCCTAACTTCCAGCCTGACCCTCCCCTGTCACAGTTTGACTCCATTCCTTCAGGTCCTATCTCTTGTCACCAGAGAGAAGAGATTGGCACCTGCCCCTCCACTCCCCATCATGAGAAAGCTGTAGACTGCAATAAGGTCTCCCCTCAGCCTCCTCTTTTCCAGGCTGAACAGATCAAGTGACCTCAGCTGTTCCTTGTACGTCTTCCCCTCTAGGCCCTTCACCATCTTCGTCGCCCTCCTCTGGACACTCTCCAACAGTTTTACATCCTTTTAGTACTGTGGTGCCCAGAACTGCACACAGTACTCAAGGTGAGGCCGCACCAACGCACAGTAGAGCGGGACAATCACTTCCCTCGACCAACTAGCAATGCCATGCTTGATGCATCCCAGGATACGGCTGGCCCTCCTGGCTGCCAGGGCATACTACTGCCTCATATTCAACTTGCTCTCAACCACAACCCCCAGATCCCTCTCTGTGGGGCTGCTCTCCAGCGTCTCGTCGCCCAGCCTATACTTATAGCCAGGGTTGCCCTGTCCCAGGTGCAGGACCCGGCACTTGCTTTTGTTAAACTTCATGTGGTTGGTGATTGCCCAGCTCTCCAATCTGTCCAGATCTCTCTGCAAGGCTTTTCCACACTCAACAGAGTCAACAGCTCCTCCAAATTTAGTATCATCAGCAAATAATTCAGATGTCTGAATTTAGGTGATTTTAAACACAACTTTTGTGTCTGCTTTATGCTCAATGGGTAAGGGTAGCAAAAAAAGTCTGCTCCTTCTTCATTTGTAGGCAAAAATATCCTTTACTGTATATATATAAAGCTTCTGAACTAAGTCTCTTTTGTCTTAGCTTCTTATCATTGGGGATGTCTTCAGTTTTGGGTATCTCTTATCAAAGAAGATGTATAATTTAATCAATCATTAGCATTTAATTAATGAAATAGTCTGATTAATGAATTTGTTCTTTCCTGTGGGTAAGTGTAGACAAAGAAATTGTCTACACTTAGAAATAGAAAGCATAAAGAACCATTTAAAATACTAATAGTCAATTTTTAATAAATAGTTTGAGTTAATACTCAAAGGGCACTTATTGTGCTCTTCAAGAATTCATGATTGAGAGTCTCAATTACTGAAGATTGCTTTTGAAAATTTGGACCACAGTGATTGTCCAGGATGATAGGGGAACTGTATCAAAGCAAAGATTAAAATTCAGACCTCTCAGCTACCAGAAATTTATAGTAAAGATACACAAGTTCCATAATGCAGTGTATTTGCTTCCTAATCTTGTGAAGTGAAGCTATTAGAGATGACTTGAAAATTTCGAATCTGTAAAAATATCCATATGACTCTGTAGCCTGTGTAGTTTTCTAAAATATTTGCACAAATAATGTCTCATCCTAAAGCCACACTTAAGGAGGGAAGGATGAAGACCTTTATGAGGCAGTTCTCATAAAATATCAGTGCAATATTAGGTATATAGATAGATGACTGGTGCACTTAATTCTTATCTATTCCCACATAATTTGCCAATATGTACCGTCATGGAAAAATCAAAGTGAACCGGAACTGGAAAAATCAAAGTGAACCGGAACTGGTAGTCAACTTTTGCACTCCTGCTTTCTGAAAACTCTTTGCCTTCTAACATGAACGTTTATCACAACATCACTTGAAAAAGTTAGCAAAATATTTCTGAAACCTACATGTTTCTATATCTGAAAAGTTTCAAGGTAAGTTTTTTGCATTACTTAGCAATTAAAATGTGGTTTTAGATTATTATTTTTTTTTTTTTTAGTTCATATTGATCTCCCTACAGGGTTTTAATGTCTATCATCACTATAAATCCATGTTTCCTAGCCAGTAAACAAGAACTGCATTGTTTTCTTGCTGAAATAATCACTTTTGGGGAATGAGATTTCAGTTTGTTGTAATCCTTTCAGCCTGTGGCTATTTTCCTTCAGTCATTATAACTCTAGGTTTACTTTGAGTAGTTATTTACGCACATGTATCTTTCTAGTCCAATCCATTTCCACACCATTTTTCACCAGCAGTCAAGCTTAGCTAGTAGAAAACAATGAAAAAGATGTTGCTTTAAGCACTGGTGAGTTTTCTATTACACCCCTCATTAAAACAGAATTAAGAATAGATAACATTATAGGTATGTGTGCTGGTTCAAAGTCCTAGAAATATATTTTTCCAACACTTGAACTGGCAATTCTTGCACTCTTTCCTTACTTGTCATTGGTGGTCTAGATTTTTAAGGTATGACAGTGCCTTATAATTAAATTTGAACATTACAACGGAAGGCTTTGGCAATCTCAAGGTGTAAGCTGGCTCTACAGAAAGGTAGTAAAGAAGTAAAAATTAACTACCTGAAAAAATGCTATGCTGTGCTCTAAGACGATGATCTGCATGATAAATTGTCTTCATATTTATAGCTTTCTTTTTGGTCAAGTTCCAGAAAATTACAACACTGAAATAAAAAGCCAACTCAAACATCTTTTAAGTTTGGATAATGAATTGACTCAATTTGCCACTTAGCCCTGAAAATCTGTCACATATGTTCAGTTTCTTTTGTGTATGTGTGTGTGTGTGTGATTGTGAAACAATGTGTGTGAAACATCCTGAAATCTGATGACTATGATGACAGGGAGGAAGGGTACCCCAATGGTACCTATCCCACAGAAGCTGAAGGCAATTTCTTTCTTATCTCAACAGCTAAATGCCTGGGCTTTAAAAGTAAAGATTACCATATAAAATGTCTCTGAAACAATAATGTACATAAAATGTTGTCTTTATTGTGTAAAGTGTATGTGAAACAGTAAGGCTAATGAAAACAGGGAAGGCAGGGGCATGCAGAGTAGCGTGGCCTGAACACTGGACCCAGAAAGTGTTTCTAGGATTTTTTATTTTATTTTTTTTTTAAATAAGGTTAATGCATCTTTGGCTACATTGCTTCAAAAAGGTGTTTTATTTATTTATTTATTTATTTATTTTGCTAATGTCAATCCAGTATTTCTGGAAACGTTTCTTTTTCCAAGGTAAAGGCAACATATTACGTACCAGATCAAAATAATTATGTGCTCAAACCCTCCTCATTCAGATTTAAGCCAGGAATAATGGAAGACCTGGAGAGTGGACATGCTTTAATTAAAATTTCCATTAAAATCTGTGTCTCTCTCTTCTTTTCTCCTATTGACATAGTTCCTTGTCTGCATATTTCTACCCTTCCCTCATTTTGCATTATTTTGTGTGTTTCTTCAAGCAGACTCTTTTTTTTTTTTTTTTTTTTCTGCCACCTTCTCTTTCTTTCTCTCACTTTGTCTCTTTTGGAAGCTCTCCCTGCTCATAGCAAATGAGTTTATTTTCTTATAGTCCAATCCCAGCTAAAACTGTTACATGCCACAGCATAGAATTCAATCTACTCAGAAAATGGCAAACTAAAGCAATTCAAAGATGTGAGGGAGACCAAGAGAGACTTTTATTTCATTAGTTAGGAAGCTTCATAAGTGACTCCATTTTGGAAGATTCCCAATGATTGCCACTTTTATCTCTGTGCATACATATTCAGTTTGCTGGAAAATGTAGTTACTCTTCTAGAAGGCATTTATTTTTATGTTGGGAGGAAGGAGGAGAGGAGTTATAACATTATATACATATAATAATTTATCATGATTCTCATTTTCGCTATTTTCTGGAAAAAGGATTTGCTTGTTTGATAATGAAAATAAGAAGCATGAACTTGTATGTCACTTTCAGCTGCTAAACTCAAAGTTATTGCAAACTTAGTAATTATTATATTTACATTCATTTTTGAAGGATTCAAACATTTTATAAGCGTTTTGTATGTACAGATACATACTTGAGCACAGAACAGTGAATAAAGTGGAGGCAATAAGCAGATCTGGAATTATGACACTTTCTAAGCTCTCTTGTATTTATTACTCCTTTGAAAGCTATACCATTGTGGAATGTCAGGATTTCTAAGACCTTTTGCTCAGAGGTCATATGGAAAGCACGGCTTCTATCTAGGTTCTTCCATAAGAGGTCTATTGGAGGACAGAAAGAGGTAGATCATTTCTCCACCATTTCAGTGGTGGTATCGTCGGCCCTGGGGATGTTTAAGGAAAGGTTGGACATGGTGCTTAGGGACATGGTCTAGTGGGAGATATTGGTGGTAGAGGTATGGTTGGACCAGATGATCTTGAAGGTCTTTTCCAACCTTAATGATTCTATGATTCTGTGATTTCACCCTCCATGCACATACCATCCAGCAGAAGTGATGACTGAGGAAGGAAGACCTTTCCTTGTGGTGGAAAGACCACACCTTTTCAAAAGTAGAAATTCTCCTCTAGAAGAACTAAAGAAATGTAACACGTTTCAATGATGACAAACTGATGACGGACCTTGAAAGAAATGTAACCAAGCTGAATCCAATTTTTGATTTACTGGGTGCTGGGACTCAATGAAAATCTCAATATTTTATATAGCAAAAAAAAAATATATATATATATATATATATACACATATATCCCCTCTCTCTCTTTCTTTCTCTCTCAATTTTTTA
The DNA here is from genome assembly GCF_964211835.1 of Anser anser. Lineage (NCBI taxonomy): Eukaryota > Metazoa > Chordata > Aves > Anseriformes > Anatidae > Anser > Anser anser. The sequence goes on from NC_139721.1 coordinate 58,181,044, forward strand.
TTTTTTATTTTTTATTTTTTATTTTTTATTTTTATTTCTAATATTGCTTCAGGTTCTCTTCTGGTCTGTAAAGTCTTTCAAAGACATGAAAATTAATTTCCTGTGAAAGGAATAATTTTTGTCTCTGTTTGCTATGAAGGTAAAATTAAACAGGTGGGATATATCTTAAATGAATTGTGAGGATGGAAGGAGAGAATGTAATTCACAAGATATTTCAGTTAAAACTAGTTATACTGGGTCTTTTACTTGGAAAAACCTGAAGAGACATGGCTATGTTTTCAGAAGTAGTTTAAATAATCAAGACTATGGAAAAAGCTCCAAATCATCATTTTTTTCTTGCCAGAAATGCCCCCAGAGAATCTGAACTGTAATTTCTGCAATCTTTTAAAAATGACTTACATTTACTGAGAAACTACCATGAGAGATAGTAAACTTTACATCTTTGATGCTTTATGTCTCTAGAGACTTTAAACTTTTACACAATCTAATAACAATTTGAAGACTTTTGGACAAGAAACAATGACTTTACCAACCTCAGAGAGGTCAAAATGATCTGCCAAGTCAAATTTACACAGTGGCCTTAAGTTCTGACTGTGATACTTGCTGTTTCTGAACCATGAGTAACAAAACATGTCCTGAAAAAAAGCAGTTCTTTTCGATCAAGTAGCAAAATTAGTTTCTAAAGGCACAAATAGAATAAAGGAGCCAGCTTTCACACAGGCAACATATGCAAAAGTGAAAAACTCTGGGAAAAATTTACTGGTAGTATATATTGGGAAATAAACATGGAAAGTAATAGTGTTTTTAATTCACACCAGTTTTTTTTAAAAAAAAAAAAATCTATCAGCTGTTTATTTTTTTAAGCATGTCTAATAGACCAGAAATTGGACAGTTTATTCCTTTGATAAATTAAAGAGAAGTAGGAAGTAATATCAGAAACAGCTTTGTAGTCAAGATTGTATATGGATATGAGAATCAGACAAGTCAATAAAATTAACTTATATTTCTTATTTAACTTTTATTTGGAAAACACACACACACACACACACAAGATTTAAGCACAGAAGACTTCCCTTTTAAAATCACTCAAGCAAACAAAAGCCTCCAAAATGAACAATGTCCATATATCAAAAGGTATTCAACCTAAAAATATTTGAAGGGTAATTCTTACAAAATGAAGAAAAGGAAAGAATAAATAAATAAATAAAAACACCCAACCAATAAAATATTGGTTTTGATTAAATCAATTTAAAAATCCCCTGGATGTTAACACAGTTTAATCTTCACTCTTGAAAAGATAGGAAGAGAGATAATAAAAGGAGTCAAACATATGCGGCTACTATTTCAGTAACTGTCATCACCCTTTATCTGATATATGGAGAGAATTAGGCACCTTAAGGAGGATCAAATGCTAAAAACGGTGGGTTCACTAAAATCAGCGTTCAGCTAATAATGCTGAAGATTAACCTTTAAAGTTACCTGTCTCTCTAAAAGAGCATACTTACCTCCTGTCAAGACTGCAAGCTTTTCAATTATTCACCTATGGTTAGCTGTCTGCTCTAAAATCTCAACCCAGATCCATCCTGTCTTTTCCAATGGATAGTTTGCACAGGTGTTGCTGATACCCAAGCTTAGCAGGTAAGAACCTACATTTTAGCAGTTACTTCACAACATACTTCATGTCCAAAGTCTGAACAAAACAAGTGATTTAGTTTATAAATAAACAGTTGTTTACAACAGAAATAAATAATTGTTTTAAAGCAGGTACAAGAGAGGCACTTAATAAAAGACAGGCTTTTCCCCCAGGTTTGAAGTCAAGGTAGAGTCAGGTTCAACAAGGAAACATTTGAAGGTCTTTCCCAAAGCATTTAGGTCCTTCTGTAGAATCTTGTTAGTTACTAAAGGCAAATTGTTTTCAGTCCACTAATTAGTCCTAGGGTGAGGAGAAAACATATTCAACTGTACATATTTCATCTGTACAGAAATTTTGCATAACCTATCAATCCATTCTCTCCGCTTGTATTTAAGTGTGACTTTACCACAACTCAGTAAAAAAGGAAAAGTCTGTTGTGATCATAAGGAATTATGATCACAGTTATAAAGACAACATAATATCAACCAAACAAGAAAAAGCAATTCAAACTGATCACAGAATCATAGAATGGCTTGGGTTGGAAGGGACCTTAAAGATCATCTGGTTCCAACCCCACTGCCATAGGCAGGGATGACATCCACTAGATCAAGTTGGCCAAGACCCCATCCAGCCTGGCCTTGAACAACTCCAGGATGGGGCATCTACAACTTTGAGCAACCTGTTCCAGTACTTCATCACTTCCATAGTAAAGAATTTCCTCCTAACATCTAATCTGATCTCTCCTCTTTTGATTTAAAACCATTCCACCTTGTCCTATTACTATCTATCTGAGCAAAAAGTTGCTAATCATCTTTTTATAAGCTTCCTTTAAGTACTGAAAGGCTGCAATGAGGCCTCCCCAGAGCCTATTCTTCTTCAGGCTGAACATCTCCAGCTCTTTCAGCCTTTCTTCATAAGAGAGGTGCTCCATCCCTCTGATCATCTTTGTGGTCCTCCTCTGGACTCACTCTATCAGGTCCAGATCCTTTTTGTGCTGGGGGCCCCAGACCTGGATGCAGGATTCCAAGTGAGGCCTCACAAGGGCGAACTAGAGGGGAACAAACACCTCCCTCAACCTGCTGGCCACTCCTCTGTTGATGCAGCCCAGGATGCAGTTGGCCTTCTGGGCTGCAAGCACACACTGCTGGCTCGTGTCGAGTTTTTTATACACCGGAGCCCCCAAGTCCTTCTCTGAAGGGCTGCTCTCAATGAGTTCTTCACTCAGCTCAGTCTGTACTCATGCCTGGGATTGCCCAGACCAAGATGCAGTGGCTTGCCTTTAGACTTGTTGAACCTCATTAGATTCACCTGGACCTACTTCTTAAGCTTCTCCAGGTCCCTTTGGATGGCATCCCCTTCCCTCCATTGTATCAACTGCACCAGTCAGCTTGGTATCATCTGCCAATTTGCTGTGGGTGCACTCTATCCCATTGTCTGTGTCATTGATAAAGACATTAAACAGTACTGGTCCTAAGATGGACCCCTGAGGGACACCACTCATCACTGACCTCCAACTGGATATAGAGCCATTGACCACAACTCTCTGTGTGTAGCCATCCAGCCAATGATGTCATGATGCACTGCAGGAAAAACGTTTCATTTTTAAGAAGAGCTTTCATCAAGTATTTGCTCATATTACCACCATACTGCTGGATGGATTTTCCGTCTCTAGAAGCTGAATCTACATATTTAAACAACTGACTGCTACTACCTGCCATCTCTTCCATAAAAACAATTGAACATATGTGCAGTATTATAAAATGTTATATCTGTTAGCAGAATGCTAAAGACATTTGGCTCAATTTGAAGTTTCCAGCAGGAGAAGAAAAATAATTACTTCTATTTAAACAATAAACACATTTACAAGAATAACATGAAAACTTCACAAGTTTCTGGCTACAGATGGGCTAGATCAGAAATACCTTCTGCTCTTTTGTATCCATGGGGAACAAAAAGACAATGCACTTCTTTCATCCTCTATATCCTATCATAAAATAAGTTAATTACAGAGAATTTTCAGCCACTTAGAGACACAAGACCTGGGGAAGGTGTAAGGAACTCCATGAGTGGTTTATCATTAAATACTCCTGAGCTCTCAAATCTGGATAAAATTATTCCTTCCTCAGTTCCTTACCAATGTGAAACTGGTGTGCTCACACCTTGCCCTAGTTTCCAAGGAAGTGTAAGTGCATAGGTAAAATGCAGAAAGTATTTCAAAATCATGGTATGATATAGTTTAATAAAATTGTTACATTTTTAAAAGAAGCTTTCAGTGACTATTTACTGATATAATCACCCGTGATAGGTAAGTGATTTTCCTTCTATAGTAGATGAATCTACAAGGGATGTTAAGCTAGGTCTGGCCAAATTCCCATTATGAAAGACTGAGTCTGGGCTGTGAAATCTAGAACTGGATGACAGAGTTCAGGAATAGCAAATGATATGCACAACAGGGAAGTATTTGAACCTCTCAGTTTTTAATCATATGAAATCCTTCTCTCAGTGTAGTCAGAGGCATAGTTTTAGGCTTCTATCCTTCTACAACTAGAAATCCTTGGAAGTGTCATTAAATCAGACATTATTTTGTTCCTAATTCCAAACATTCAAACACCATGCTGTTGTAACCATTTTTTCTTTTTCTGTGTTCTTTGTATCAGGAAAGAAACTTCTTAAAGAGGGGCTGTCTCAAAAGACTAACTTTACATTAAGCTCCTTTTCTTACAGAAGATCTTAATGGATGATCAACATATGTTTCCAATTTACCGATAATAATAATAATAATCAAAAATCCTTTGAGTTATAAATGCAGTCTTCTCCAACAATTAATTTCTGTAAGCTTAATAGGAAAGCAGGACACAGGACAAAAAAAATCTGCTTAATAATAATATGTGCAAAAATGGACAAAGGCAAATAAATTATTTTGGATGTCCTATAAATTTTGTGAGCCTACTTGTCTTCTTAATACTGATATTTTTTTTCCTTCATCCTTCATTTCCTTCATTTTTTTCCTTCAGATGTCTTCATGGCATTGTGGGATTTTATGGACTTATTTATGATATACAACGTGATTCGGTATCATTAGGGGTATTGCAGCTTGACTCCAGTTTTAAGAATTCATAGTCTCATGTTCCCTCTTACCACAGATGGGAAGAAACCTCACACAAGTAGGAAGAAGATGGGGGACAAATTATAGCCATTTTTGCCACTTTGCTTTCTCAGACAAAGGATCCTTTGTTTGAAGACAATTTACCTTTGTTTCTTCTTTCTTTTCATAATATATATATATGTGTGTGTTTCAGATTTTAAACTTCTACTTTATTAAGTGTTTTGAGTGTCTTTTCTAATGTTTCTTTCCTGATAAGAAAATTTTTTGAAGATTGCAAGTTAGGTAATAAACCATGGGCTGCAGGTTCAGCTCAGTCACCTCCCTTGACGTACTGGCCACACATTCACAAACTAACCAAACAAAAAAAACCCAACAATAAAAAGTGCAAAAATATTATACCACTATTTGGAAGTGTTGGAAGGAACCATATTGAATACTAAGACATTGCTTCACTTTCTAAAAACAAATATGATATTTCAAAGAACTTCCTTAACTGCTTTCTACCATATATTTCTGAAAAACAATGATCATTTATTTTTATGTGAATGTAGATATTCTGTGCAAAAAGTTTGTAACGTTCCTTTCCAAATATAAAAGTTTTATTATATGTGATCTAGCATGTCTGTGCATAACATATATGGATCATTATATACATATATATAACTCTGAAGAAGATGAAGTTGTCAAATTGGAATGCAAAATAATAAACTGAGTTAAGCAAGATGGTTAGTGCAGATTATCTACACCATTTTGGTCTTGCATATATCTATGTTGATTTAATATTCCTGTAGTAACCTTAAAATCTATTTGTTTTGGTGATGAAGGTAGGTGGTGGAACCACATCACTGCGCAGGAAAGGATTTAAATATGATATGATATTGCAGTTACAAGTTTAGTAGAAATTATTACAGTTAAAAAAAATGAGTTGCAAAATCTTAGAAAAACACTCAAGTGAGAAAATCTTTCCCTACAAAATTTCCCATACTTTTCTGCTTTAAAGGCTTACATTTACAATCAGTCCATAATTAGAAATAAATATATATATACACATATGTGTTTTACACTATCTCAAGTAGATTTTCATCTTAGTGCTCGGTCTGATGTGGAAAACAAAACACAGATACAGTAAAAACCTTTGGAAATCTTATGTTCTCAGAGGTATATTCCAGATTTATATGCTTTGAGGCTCAAACCAAATTTACTGAAATAAATTCCTGATGATTTTAATTAGGAATAGCTCTGAGATTCTTTCAGAGTGTGAGGTAGGAATGGTGGGACAGAAACATCCCTATGAAATGTTCACATCCTTTTCTGCTGTGGATGTCAAAGGTATCACAATCAGCATGTATTGCATTTAAATTGGCAGAGTTATGAAGAGGCATGATAGATGATCTGATTTGTTTGACCTTATCAAGCCGAATATCAAACATAATGGCAGCTGAAACCTCATCTCAGTAGGTATTAAACTTAATTCACTAATACAGTAATGAGCAAAACATAAGCAAGCTTATGAAGGTAAGAGCTATCAAAAAGAGAAGTTTTAGTCTCTAATTTTCTGTGTATAAATTTTGGTTTATACATCTTCTCAAGTGTTTAATAAAGGTACATATTAAACTTAATTTAAGTGACCATTGTAACTGACAAAATTTGATATTCATACCACATTTGAAATGAATATTTTTCTTCTCACTTTATGTATTCATGTCTCGTTCATCACAATATGTTTCTATAAACAATTAAATTTTTTATAATAAATAAAGATTAAGCAGAATAAGACAGATGTAAAGAAATCCACTATTTTATAAAGTAAAGTAAAGTAAAGTAAAGTAAAGTAAAGTAAAGTAAAGTAAAAGAAAGAAGGAAGGAAGGAAGGAAGGAAGGAAGGAAGGAAGGAAGGAAGGAAGGAAGGAAGGAAGGAAGGAAGGAAGGAAGGAAGGAAGGAAAGAGAAAGAAAGAAAGAAAGAAAGAAAGAAAGAAAGAAAGAAAGAAAGAAAGAAAGAAAGAAAGAAAGAAAGAAAGAAAGAGAGAAAAAGAAAAAGAAAAAGAAAGAAGGTGAAAGGAGAAGTTGATAGCTGGTTTCAGTACTTCATTACTACTTAGATCCCTTCCCCCTTAACTCTTTGCTCAGTGATAAATCAGGTAGAAAATAACTGCTTGTAGAACAACATCTGTGTACAGAAAAAATGTTAGCAGAATTCATTTTAATTTACTAATACCTAAAATTTTAATTTAAATATCAAATATTACCATAAATTTATAAATATTGTCTTTTTATGAGCATTATAAAATCATTTTAGAAATGAAGTATGGTGACTGTATTCATCCTATGCACACACTTGAATGTTCCAGATATATTTATCAATTTATTTCTATGTGTTTTTTTCTTACAAAAAGATTTAAATGCATTTTGGAGAAATATCCTTCTTTTCTTACAGTTCAGAGACAAAGGTATGTGGCTTTGGTGTTGAATTTTGTTGATTTGTTGTTGTTGTTGTTGTTGTTGTCGTGGTTGACTTTCTGTAGCGATTACACTTCCTTGTAGGTACATGGACAGGTAAGTTTTGTTACAAAATATTATAGATTCTCTTTTTTAAAAGAGACAAGTGAAGAGGAAAGAAAGGAAGCTGAGTGGAGGAGAATTCACTTTGCTGTTTTAAAGTCTTAAATCCTTCTTAGACTCAGGCATCATAAATTCATTATAATGTCTTCCAAACTAGAAACATATATAATATGCTTACAAATTTCAAATAGACAAGGTTACATTATAGTGGTTTAATGTTTTTGTTCGTTTGTTTGTTTTTCGTATGCTTGTCTGTTTTGCCAAACAACGGTAGTTACAATGGGAGTTGTCAAAATGTTACAGTGTTACAATGGGCATATTAAAATCTCTACAGTTTTGAAAAAATGCTTCTATTATGAGATACGTTACATTATGAAACTGTAAATCTTATGTTCTGCATGATCTATTCAAATATAAATGTTCCAGTATTTTCTTAAGTAGCACATAGAGTTAATATAAATGGGTCAACTTATATCAGTTTATTAAACAAAATAATTGCACAATCTGTTTTAGTTTTCTTTGTAATGAAGATCAGATTAACATGAAGGACAGTAGGCAAGAACTGCAACTTTTGCAAACCTCACTTCTCAAATATCCCTTGAACTAGGAATTTAGACAAAGTGTTATAGTCAACATTGATAAACCCCTGTAGTTCAATGCAGAAAACATCAAAAAAGAAATAGTGAAAAGCAGTGAAACAAAAAGGTTAAAGGACCCTTATTTTTTTTTCCTCTTCAGTATCCAATGCATAAAGATGGCAGTGTGAGCAAAATTTGAGAGGTAAAAGATAGAATGTAATTATATTGGAATTACTCAAATTTCCACTATTGCCATGGATTCTGCCTAGACTCTCTATATTTATTTATTTTTTTAATTTTTGTCCTTTTACATCAGGGATATTTTGACATTAACTCACTGAAAGCACAATCAGATCAATAGACTTAATTAGAAAGTAAACAGACTGTTAATTGCCAAACTGATTTGGAATTCTAACAAAATAAAAGAGGGCTGCAGTAAAATCATATCCTTCAAAAAGTACAAGTCACAAAGTTTTAATCTTTTCAATATCAATTTAAAAATTCTAATTTTTTCAAGCTAAGAATAATTTTTGTCAGTGAGTCAGTACCAAAAAGGCCAAAAAAATGCATACCCATCCAAAATCAGTCTTTATGAAGATGATATTTTTTAAAATTATAAACACAGCACACATTGTAGCTGCAAACTCCACATTCTTTAGCTTTCTTGGTTCACAGTAGCTTTGATTAAAAAACATAGCTAACAAGTAAAAAAGTAAGTCTTTAAACTGAGTTTCTTATTACCTTAAATTTTATTGAAAAAAAAAATCCAATACATGTATCTTTATTAATTGTTATACAGGAATTATTGAGATTGAATAATATTGACATAACATTTTTCTTTCGGGTACACTGTTCCTTTTCGGGATAAAATGAAATATCATAAATAGACACAATAGATAGTGGGGAACAGTATTATGATTTTCTTTCCGTAGTACTCTTCTGTAGTTTTCCACAGCAAAAGTTTATCTTCTCCTTGGGCTTTCTGAACCTCTTTTTTTCCTTTTCAAAATAAATTATAAGCTGCCTAGAACAGTTATATGCATAAAGGAGTTGTATAATATTCTTGTCATAATGAATAGACTGTTCATTGTGCCAAGGAAAGTACAAATCAAATAAAAAAAACTCATTTATTTGGACCTTCATCATGACAAGCACTCCCATCAATGGTGTGACTTTCAGTTTTTAGTGAATTATAACAAATGCTGTATTTTCCCCAAAATTAACTTTTTTTTTTTTTTTGTCTTTTCTTTTGAGTGTGTGTACTCATGTGTATGTATGTACAATGTCTTCTATCTACCCCTGCTAATCATCACAGGGAGTGATGTGTTACCTTCTGTAGCTTCCATGCAATAGTGATGTGTCAGAAATTTCTCAATTAGGCTTGCTCAAAACCCAAAAGAATCAAAGTCACACAGTACAAACTCATGGACTTTGAGATACGAGTGATTACTTTTAAACCCTGATAATCATATCAATAGCAATCCAGAGTTGTCTTATAAATATATAAAGGACCACAGACTGTTCCGAGCAGTTGTACAAGTCCCAAAACAATGAAGAGACAAAGTAAAATAGATGATATGTTTTTCTATTAAAAAAAAAAAAAAAAAAAAAAGTACTACTGTTCTGATATCAACTTCTGTGATTATCCAGAAGGATTATATCTATCTACCAGATCTTTTCATACTGGGTGGACCACAAAAACAGACATGGATATTACAAAGATAAAATGACATCAGTGACTAGCAGATCAGAATTTACTAAACACAGCACCACATGAACTACTCTAAAGAAAATAAACTCCATCACAGCCAGACCCAGTATGAACCATTAGTGTGTCAAATAACAAGCAACTTGTTACAAGTGAAAATAGGTTGGGCAAAATTTTAGAATGATAGGGACTTTTCTCCTGAGATTTTGGCACACCCATAATAAAGAGTGTGGAAAGAAGATTGCTCCTAAAACAAGGACCCTCAAGCTTCAGCTCAGCAGAGATAGTAAAATAACTGTCATATCCCCTTTGAGATTTTCATCAGAATGGATACAGTGTCTGTGTCACTGACAGTAACCGTTGTGCCACTAGAGCTACATAATACTGTGACTATCACCCTTCTTCAGAAAAGATGCCAAAAAGTGTGCTTTAAATTATCTGTATTTGATATACTCTGAAAACTCTGAATTTTATTTTTATTTTTCCCTCTTCTGGAAGTTGTTTGAAGATTGCCTATCCACTAACTGCAAAACTAGTGTATACAATGAAAATATATTTTCAAAGAAATCTGCATAGAACTGGATAACAGACCTAAACCAGATTTTTATTTATTATTATTATTATTATTAAGATTAATTGTATATTACAGAAGTAAAACAATGTCTTCCCTTTCTGGCTGCCATGAACTGGAAAGCTTGAGGGGAGTTGTAATTTACTACATACTTCAAAAAGTGCTTCTGCCAAAATCTTTGCAGAGAAAGTGCAGTGGGAACTTATGTTTTTATAGATCATTTATCACCATAGGTAGTACCAGCAGAGGAGTTAGTACATTAGAGTTATATCTCAAATTGTAGAGTCAGGTTCTTAGCTCTGTGCTTGGTGATGTTACAGACAACAGCAAGTTATATTTGGCCTTCTAAATCTAAGTTCAATACATAAAGCCCATGTTCAGTTACATGTTACAGATTTTCTGTAAATCTATACTATATTTTCTGTAAATCTATACTATAATATACAGCATTACAGAACAGGACCATAAATTACCATACTGTTCTCTCAATTTAGAGCTTTAAGATTTAAAGGAAAAAAAATACATTTTAGGTGCACTTCCTAAATCCTTTTCTAAAGAAGGAAAATCCTTCATGGAACATACCTGAAGGATCTCACAACAGCATCTCTTTTTAAAGTTTGGTTCATTAGTGCTTATAAATCATCAGTGACGTCAAGGGATCTAACTATAATCTTATAACAGGGCTTTGATAGTTTAACCTGTTTTTGACCTATATCTGTTTCAGAGCCCACTCAAGAAATGTCCAATCAAATAAAACTGTTTTAATATGTGTTGTGTTTATTAGTCCAAGAAAATTAATCACTTGGAGCTGATATATCTGAAAAGTAATGAAATTATATTTTTCAGTTTCTAATCTCTAGGCTAGTTCTAATCTCTCTAGGCTTATGATTTCATTATCCTGTAGAAGAGTCAGAAGCAGCAAAGACAGACTTCCGTGATTTAACAAGTGAGTTCTTGAGTCAACTTTCTGATTGCAGGCATAGACAAAGAAGCAATGAGAGAAAGCCAATCTCCTAACAATCCCTTTATAGCAGCAAAGCATTGTGCAAATATTTAGGGGGAAAATGACAGAATCATATTAAGATAATAAATATGCTTTCATTCCACTTCACTGTTGATAAATTATTAACAGCTTAGCTTTTCCAGATGATATGCCTGTGCAGGGAAGCTTCACTAGTTTTCAGGACTCTGTAGACTCAGTTCCTGGAAGAGACCTTCAGTTGTCATCTCCTGGTATCTGAGAACCATAACTCAAACAGACAAATGCAACAGCAGAGGACTAAGGGATACTTAAAAATATGTCATTAATTAATGAGTCCATGTGTGGCACAGTAAAAGCACTCTGAAATGACTGGAGGAAGAATTTATCTTTTTTTTTTTTTTTTTTTTGATGGTACCTTTTGCTCAATGGACTTTCAAGAGGATTAAATATTCAGGCCAACTAACTCCTGTGTGTGTACCTGTGACAAGCCCAGAACTTATAAGGTCAGAGGAAAGGCTTTAGGCTTGCGCATGTAGATTATCTTCTGCTAATCTCCACAATTTGTATTTCTCTATTTGAAGCACCTAATATTCTTATTAAACAGCAAAATGCTAATGATAGTAGAAGTCATTCACAAAACACTAAAAATTCTGGAAGTTAAATTTTAAATATTTCTACCTTGCTTTTCTTTGGATTTAAAGATCTTCATTTATAATACATATATGGATCTTCCATATATTCTTTGGATCTTCATTCATATTATCAGAAATCCCTACTGATCACATATGCAATGATAAGAGAGGAGTGACAAATAATTTTAACGTTTCTAAAAGTTTTTTGCAACAGAGATCAGACAGCAGCTTTCTCTCTAGTGTGCAACGCTATGAATTTCAATAACTGACACAAGTTATCAAAAATGTTATGAAATCATTCACAAAATGATAGTGGAATGGACTTTACACCATTCAGCATAAAATAAATTTGAAAGATCTTTTGGCTCATAATCAGTTAAGACATTATTTCTTTCTCTCTTTTTTTTTTTTCTTTTCATAATTTGATGTCTTGTGTAATTTCATAGAACATACAGTACATTACATTTGTTTATGAAAAACGTCATCTTGTCATAATCTCATAATCTTCATGTGTAACATATCTTTTTTTTTTTTTTTTTTTAATACATATTTACGGCCTTTGGAAGATTTGGCAAAGAATTTTCAATGACATGATTTCACCTCCAAGGTCATACTGTTAGGTCAGATTAAATGAAGACAGACATCAGGGTGACCACAACATGCTAAATACTCTATGATCTAGTCACCTAACTGAACGTCTCCAAGAGCCCACCTTTTAAATAAGGCAGTAGGCTAGATAGAGTCAGAAAGAATATTACTAGATAATATCTTCTGAGAGAAAGGCTAACAGGTTAAACAATTTCAATTTATTATTTGCAACCATTCAAGAATAAAGTGGACCCAAAAGTTCAGTAATACCTTAACTGTGAAAAAAATTCTCATGCTTAGTGACAGATGAGTGAGATCAACATTGATTTCTAGTCTTCATAGAGAATATCCTTCAAGATAAGCATTTGACAATGTAACTGTTGCAGGCTGACTGTATCAATGTTTAGGCAGCTAGAGTTACAAAAACATGAAATTAAGATGTACTTTTTTTGAGAGATGACAATGCAAATAATTGCAGTGCAACTGTAACCAACAACAACAACAACAAAAAGTGATATATACAACAGACTTTTTTTTTTTTTGTATGTGAAACATCTGTATGCAATGCTTTATTACTTCTGTCTTGCCCAATCACTTCTGCACCATATTGATTTGTGGAACTTTGAATATGGAGATGTTAAAAAAGAGAGAGAGAAATGTGGTCTCTATTCAACAGTTCTATAAAGCAATCTATTCTTTTCAGTTTTAAATTCCAGCTAAATGTATAGAAATCATTAAACATTAAGTATATTAAGCAGAAAAATACAGAACAAAATTACTAACATGGTGATAAATATGACTGTAGTAGCTTCACTGATTAGAACTCAAGAACTGAATCATAGAATCATAGAATTATTTAGGTTGGAAAAGACCCTTAGATCATCAAGTCCAGCCATTCACCTAACTACCAGGTCCACCACTAAACCATGCTCATAAATGCCACATCCACACATCTCTTAAATACCTCCAAGAATGGCAACTCCATCACTTTCATGGGCAGCCTGTTCCAAAGCCTAACCATTTTTTCCATGAAGAAATTCTTCCTGACATCTAATCTAAACCTCCCCTGTTGCAATTTGAGGCCATTTCCTTTCATCCTATCGCTTGTCACCTGAGAAAAGGGACAGATACCCACCTTGCTACAACCTTTCAGGTAATTGTAGAGCATGATGAGCCTCAGCCTCCTCTTCTCCAGACTAAACAGACCCAATTCCCTCAGCTGCTCTTCATAAGTTTTGTTTTCTAGTACCTTCACCATTTTCATTGCTCTTCGTTGAACATGTCCCAAAATACAACATAGAGTCTCAAGCAGAGGCCTAAACATTTGTTGGGTTAAAATATAATAATTGAAAATGTAAACACAGATGTAAGGTTGGCCTGCTTTTCTGTACATTCTTTGCATGTACAACTCCTGGATCATAACACTTGCTAAAAAACAGTCCATACATCAAAATATAGTCCATCCTTATCCATCCACACTGGACCTTACTACATATCACCATAAGATAAAATTCAAAAGAGATTTTTGTTCACGATCAATCAAAACCAGTATAGACAATAATATTATATATATATACATATATATAAATTGCTTAAGAAATGCCTTGTGAGTGTAGAATGTAGGACATAACTGATTATTCTCTCCTTTTTCTGCTATACATTATATTTTAAACTTTTTTTTAACTACATCTTTAATGCTCAATATGAGTTACTAGGAAACTTTTCAAAGTCTGTAGTATGTAATATAGATATTCTGTAGAGTTTTTGAACATATGTATGTACTGTACAGTTTTCAGACATTGCAAGGGACTGAATCATTCATTCTCCCTTCTATGTTTTTAAATCTTTTTATTATTTTTATCATGATAGTCAAGGCTGAACATGAAAGTTAAAAATCTGTTTTACAGTTTTTCTTGTACTTTATTCTATATAAATAGTTAGTCTCTTTCATCTCCACATCCTTCCTTTGATGTTATTGCTTATCCAGTCATGAACCCCAAATCAAACTTTTTAAATAGCCAAAGATGCAAATGAGACTGTACTCTGATTAATTAAGTGTAAAATACTAGTACCATGCGTCTCATTCTGAAGTAAAGCATATCAAGAATATAAAAGCATCTGAATACTGTTAGCCTCAATTAAAATAAAATAAAATAAAATAAAATAAAATAAAATAAAATAAAATAAAATAAAATAAAATAAAATAAAATAAAATAAAATAAAATAAAATAAAATAATTATATATATATATGTATATATATATATACACCAAGCTGAGTGGTGCAGTTGATACCAAAGAAGGAAAAGATGCCACTCAAAGGAAGCTGGATAGGCTGGAGAAGTAGGCCCATGTGATCCGCATGAGGTTCAACAAGTCTAAAGGCAAGGTGCTGCACCTGGGTTGGGGCAATCCCAGACAGGAGGACAGACTAGGGGAAGAAGCCCCACGAAGAAGGACTTGGAGGTTCTGGTAGATGAAAGGCTCGACATGAGCCAGTAGTGCACTCTTGCAGCCCAGGAGGCCAAATGCATTCTGGGCTGCATCAAAAGAGGTGTGGCCAGCAGGTTGAGGGAGGTGATTTTCCCCCTCTCCTCTGCCCTCATGAGGCCCCACCTGGAGTACTGAGTCCAGGTTTGGGGAACCCAGCACAAGAAAGATGTGGGCCTGTTAGAGTGAGTCCAGTGGAGGGCAACAAAGATGATCAGAGGTCTGGAGTACCTTTCCTATGACGAAAGGCTGAGAGAGTTGGGGATGTTCAGCCTGAAGAAGAGAAGGCTCCAGGGAGACCTCATTGCAGTCTTTCAATACTTAAAGGGGTCTTACAAAAAAGAGGGTAGATAACGATAGAACAAGGAGGAACGGTCTTAAACTAAAAGAGGATAGATTTAGACTAGAGTTTAGGGGGAAATTCTTCACTCTAAGAGTACTGAGGCACTGGAACAAGTTGCCAAGAAAGGTTGTAGATGCCCCATGACTGAAGGTGTTCAAGTCCAGGCTGGATGGGTCCTTGGCCAACCTGATCTAGTTCTTGATGTCTGTGCCTATGGCAGGGAGGTTGGAGTTGATCTTTAAGGTCCCTTCCAACCCGAGCCAATCTATGATTCTATGATTTATTTAAATTTCTAAGGCCTATTAGTTTGATGACAGTCCTAGGTGCTCTATTCTTTACAGGATTTCTCTGATCAAATTATTGAGTAATTTAAGATTACTCTAAGGTATGTTTCACATATTGACAAGTAAACTTTAAGAGTTTTATTTGCCAACTAGTTCTTTTGCTATCAATAGCATAACTCTAACAAGGTTTAATGAATATAAGCTGTGGGCTAGAGGGACTGTCAGTGGACTTGCAGTAGTTGTGAAGGTGGGTTAAACAGAGCAAAAATACATACCCAAACAAAACCAAATATCCTACCACAACAAAAGGAAGTAAACTAGGAAACAAGGTGCAACACTTCAGTTGACCAGTTGCAATTTTATTATTAATTTTACTGATACTGTTAGATTAAGTACATAATTATGTTATTTTTTTTTTAGAAGTTCATGCAACCTGAACAATAAACTTATAAAGACCCTGTGAATTTATTTGATTCTACTGTAAAGAGTGAATACACATACTTCAAAATCATAACTAATGGAATAACAGAATCACCTCATCTACAGGATGTACTTCATTTGTACACAGGCTGCATGCCTTTTCCAGTGTGTTGAATTATTTTAATTGCTTTTGGCAAATTAAGACACATTCTTTCAGTTAGCTACTGCAGGTTGGCCAAAAATAACAGTACATAAAACAATGAAAACTGAGAAATTAGGCATATGAGAAAGGCTCTTCATATATTCCCCTGTAACCACTTTGTGTCAGAGCAACCTTTCTTGTCAATGTGAGCTTTATTAATCAACTCAGACACTGAGAAACTTACTTAATAAATGAAGATTGTGGAAGCTACCTGTTCTTCCAGAGCCCTGCAGGCTTTTTAGAAAGCAAAAGGAAGAATCAAATCTATACTTTTCATTTTAAATGAGAGGAGACATACTGTATTTCAACACTTAGGTGTGGTTAGGAGTCATCTTATTAAAATCTCAGCAGTCTCTTTACTTACTGCTTCTTCCTTGCTCTACCTAAAATTGATTTGGAAATGCTAACTGAAATGAAGAGGCATTCTGAAGTTCTTGCATGTCAAAACAACTTCTGTTCTTGTTATCAGCTGACAAGAGGAATTTCACAGGCATTGATCATCATGGTTCTTTCAGAGAAGATAGTGTAAGGTCATGGAAAGAGAAGAAAGGACACCATTCCTGTGCAAGCTACTTACCTTGTTAATCACTGCGTATAAGGGAAAGCAAATAGAATAGGGCTATCTGTTTGACCTTTCACTGTTTCTCTGGTGAGACATGTTTAAATATAATGTGTGTGTGTATATATATATTCATATATGTTTTCTTTTGAACATCAGAATTTGCAGATACCAGCCAGCTCATTCAAATTGAGATGTTAGCTGCTGTTCACCAAGAATGGTAAGCGGCATTCATAAGAGAATGTTAAATGAATCAAATGTTCTTTAATTGTATGCATAGAAATATGTATGAATTTAGTATATTAGACAAAATAACTTCTACGGTTAATATGTGATGGTTGATGTTGGAGCAATAATCTCACTTTTGTATCTCACTTTTGTTAAAGAGAAACTTAACCACAGTAACAGCATGCCAAGGGTGGTGAATTTCCCTTCATGACACATCCTGCTGTTGGTGGGGTGATTGCAGGTGCCCCAGGTAACTGCTGGAATGAACAAACAGTTCTCTGAATGTTATTTGTTTAGAAACAGCTAATGGCTCGCTAATCTTAGGATATATCAAGCTTTTTTTTTCTTTTATTTTTCTTTTTTTTTCTTTAAATAATAAAATTGACTACAGCTTTCCTAAAGAAACCTGAGATATTGCCTTTGTATGGGCAGCTTCTAATCACTGGGGTTTAATGCCTAATATGATAGTTATCTATCTAAAACTTGCTCTTATCCTAGCACCACCTGTTCTCTTTCTATTAGAGGAGGATACAGTGCCTGACGGATTAAAGAGAAGCCTTCCTGTGCCTTTGTGATCTGAGAAACTCTGAGTGCCAGCTTTGTATAACTTGAGTGAAGAGAATGAACGCCCACTAATACAGACCTTATTTAGATGACGGCTGCTCAGACCTATCATCTGACTTAGGTGCTGCTAAGGTCTGTTGGCATTTAATGGTTATTCTTCCTTTTGTCACAGTCTCTGATGGAAAGAATAGAAAGTTGATAATTTTTCATAATCTTCCTGAAAGATATTTGCAAGACCCTGTATATGAAAAGAATAGAAGATAATTTCATTGTTTTTGAAACTCTTTTACTGGTACAGCAAAAGAGAAAAAAGGTAGTAATGAACACACCTGCCCCACTGTGGTAGTATCACTATTCTTTGCATGCACACACTGCTTCCATGAACTCAGACTGACAATTCTGCTTTTCAGATGTAAATGTTACTGTCACCTTGCTGTGACAGTCACAGGGGCCAGGCAACTTGAGTCGAGCCTGGTCAGAGCCTGAACAGGAGACTGAGTTAGCAAGAGGTAAAATGCTAAATCCTATAGCCTTCCTATCTGCAGCAAAAGCAGAAGGCTGTGTATAATGATTTTGAAGGTCAAATTACAAGCAGGCCTGCTTGTTTACAGACCAGAGAGAAAAGCCTTGTTTAAATCATCTGGGGACAGTGGGGTAAGCGACATGACACTCATGGAGCTGGTTAGCCACAACAAAGCCTCTTAATGTTAACATTAAATCACTTGCTCTGTGTTTCACTGGGAGACTGAGAATTGCCCTGCTGCTTAGTGGCTTTGAATGCTAATGGATTCTCAGGGAGTGTTTCCAAGTGCAGACCTGTTTCCAGTCTGTTGAAAAGTTACTCTAAAATGTGTTCCCTGCATGGCTAGAGGAGGATCATAGAATCATAGAATGGCTCAGGTTGGAAGGGACCTTAAAGATCATCTACTTCCAACCCCTATAATGGCTTGAATGGATGAGTACAATGTGCTATATGTGTAGTATTTCTCACTTAACGAGTGGATGTGATGAGTCACATAGGCCAGTTATAAATCACATTTATCAGGCACCTCTGCCTTACCTGCCTTTGCCCTGTAATTCCTTTGCATTAAATCTGTTCTCACAGCCTAAATCTCAAAGCTGCAAAGACAGAAATTATAAGGGACTCTCATCTTTCCAGTGGCACAGGAGTATGCAGAAAGTTCTTCCACGTTCAACCGATTCCTTATAAATCATGGAAAACGATCTCAGTCCTACCTGGTGGTTATTTCAAATATATCCAATTAAAAAATTCTGCTATGAATTCAATAAAGGACTCTCAGGATAACATTTTTAAAGGTTCCTAAGTCACACAAGTCCATTTCAAGATTTTTGTGAACTATAACCATTGATGCCTAAATATAATGCTATGCCTAATGCTTCTAATTTAACTAAACATTAATGACATTAGAAAATAGGTTTCTAGTGTTGCATTGATACAGTACAAGATATGAAATGTAAAGAGCAGAACCATACACAAAAAGTGGTAGGATTTTCTAATACGGCATGGAAATGTAGGAACAAAGATAATTCTCTGTTCGACACTGTCAACTGCCTCTCCAGAATATCTCTGCACCAAAACTGTCCAAGGTATCTCTGCTGTGCTGATTTAGGCTATATAGACATGTTTAAGTTACATAAGCACTCTTATAAATATCAAATGTTAATTCCAATGTACAAAGAGGTTGCAAAGAAACTGAATTATTTCCTGAAAATGTTGTGGGGTGTAATGAATTATGTTGTAGACAAGGGATGAAGGCTTGAATGACTTGAATAAATAATTTATAGCATGGAAATCATTCATCTATTCCTATCTTATATTAACAAACCCTGAGGGCTACTTTTTCTTACCACCTTTACTCAAAATCACTACATTGCCAGTTTTTATTTCCAGCTTACTTTTCAGGCTAAGTAACTGTCTCAGAGCTGTAGTGGTGTCACGTGGCAAGGTTTTGGTAGCGGGTGGCTGCAGGGATGGCTTCTGTAAGAAGAGTCCAGAAGCTGCCCTATGTTAGATAAGGGGCCTGCCGCTGGCCTGAGCCGAGCCAAGAAGAGATGTTGTTTGTGCCTCTGTGAGAGCAGATTTAAGAAATGGGAAAAAAAGAAACATCCTTGTGGCACAACAGCAGCTGAGAGAGAGAGGAGTGAGAATCAGCCCTGCAGACACCAAAGTCAATGGAGAAGGAGGGGGAGGAGGTGCTCCAGGCACCGGAGCAGAAGTTCCCCTGTGGCCTGTGGTGAGGACCATGGTGGAGCAAGCTGTCCCTCTGCAGCCCATGGTGTACAACAGCAGAGCAGATTTCCATACTGTGGCCTGTGGAGAAGTCCATGGTGGAGCAGGTAGATCTGACCTGAAAGAGGCTGCAGTGAAGAGGTGAAGAACCCCTGCCAGAGCAGTTTCCATGCCAGACCTTTAGCCTTTGGAGAGGGGATCACACAGGAGCAGACCTGGCAGGAGCTGCTGCCCATGGGAGACCCATGTTGGAGCAGTGTGTTCCTGACAGATGGACCCCGTGGTACAGACCTATTTTGGAACAGTTTTTGAAGAGCTGCTGCCTGTGGGAAGCCCACACAGGATCAGTTCAGGAAGGACTTAATCCCGTGGGAGGGACCCCACATTGAAGCAGGGGATGAGAGTAACCAAGAAGGAGCAGCGAAGATGAAACATCAGGGACTGCCCACAAATCCCATTCCCGTTTCCCTGTGCCACTCGGGGGGAGGAGATGGAAGAGGATGGATGGGAGGAAGGTGTTTTTTATTTCTTTCCTTTGTTTCTCACTTCTCTAGCTTTTGAGTAAAAGGCAACAAATTTTACTAATCTCCCTATACTGAGTCTGTTTTGCCTGTCACGATAGTTGTTGAGCAATCTCCCTGTCCTTATCTCAACCCTTGAGCCCTTTTCATCATATTTTCTTCCCCTTTTCTTTTGAGGAGGGGGAGTGAGAGAGCAGTTGAGGTGGAGCTCAGCTGCCCACCTGAGTAAAACCATCACAAGAGCTCAGTTAGTCTCAGCTGACAATACTGAGAAGAGGACATGGGTCATGCTTTTCTCCATGTAAATTGAAAAAGTATCTTTTTGTGTATGTGTCATCTTTTTTCTTCAACTAAAAATTCCTTTTTGCTATTGTAGAAACAACTTTGCTTCTTTAATGGACAAAATTAGTGAGAGAATAATTAGATTTTTAGATGATTAGGATGATTTTTACAATAATTTTCTTCTGTAAAGAGTGAAATAAGGTAAGAAACAAGGATTTTTTTGTTCTGGATCACTTTATTAAGTCTTTTAAAGACTAATAAAGTGTTTTTTTGAAGGCTACAGGACCTTGATTGCAATTCTGATGTGCTACATATTTTGTTAATATTAGTGATAAAACATTCACAACACAAAGCTTTTAATTAACAAAGAGAAAACAGATACAATATGAAAGAAGGACTTTTCAGGGAGAAGTGACTTGCACAAGTCACACAATTCAGTTTGCTGTTGCAGTAAACCATAAACAAAGTAATAGAGCAAAACCACTAAGAGAAGTCCTCTGCTTGTGTTTTCAACCGATGTATCAGGTTAGACTTCCTCTCAGTATCAAAGCTCCTTATAATGGATAAGACATTGTTTCTCAACTGAAATTTTATCTTGTTTCTTTTAAATCATCAGAAAAATTCTCATTCACTTAGGCAGTGCAAATATCAGGCTTTATTTTCCTAACTGAATTAATTGTAAGTGCCAGAGTAGCACAATCAGCCCCGCATATGTAAAGTGAGTGCATATGGACTTTGCACAGATAAACTGGAAAAAATATTAACAAGAAAAATGTAGTTGCTGTACTTACATCACCCCTGCATTATGCTAATACTTAATATTACAGCAGCAGCAGAAAGCTTAACTATTTTACTTACATCACCTCTGCATTATGCTAACACTTCATGCTACAGCAACATCAATCTGATGATGCATTAATGTACTCTATCACTGAAGTGATGTACAGTAGCAATGACGATATGCTAGTTTAAATCATTGTCAAAGCAATATTGCTGTAATGTTACTATGTTGATGATTTGATATAATATATTGCCAGAGGAACACCATGATGATTACATATGAATGTAATGTATCATTATTTTCATGTCACCATGAGGATATTGTAGAATAATCTATAGAAGAGAAAGGAAGAAAATCTGGCAGGGAAAAAAAATCCCTTAAAGAAACGGAAGTTCTCTAAGTATTCACTAAAACTGCATCTGTTTATTTAGCCACAGAGGGTTTAAGGAAAACAAGAACGCAATTTTACTGTAATCAAGGATGGAGAGATCTAAATTTAGACTTCCTGAATTCTTTTTGCAAATAAAGCAATAAAAAATTAGACAAGTGGTGTGCAGAAGTAAAAAACCCTGAGATAGTTATGCGTGCCTTTGTTGGTTTACATTATTTTTTTTGTTTGTTTGTTTGAAAAAGCAGCCTAACAGAGGAATTACAGAGGAAAACAGCCCTGGTTTTTTTTGTTTGTTTGTTTGTTGTTGTTGTTGTTTTTGACAAAGCAGCCTAACAGAGGAACTAAAAGCATGTGAGTCATATTAATAGAAACAGAAGTATATAAAGAATGACCCCCAAGGACAGGCAACTACATTGTCTCTTTGGAAATACAGAGCACATCTCTTTTAGATGTCTTTGGTATGCATATGGGTAACTGAGGAGTGGCAAGAGTCATTTCTCCTCACCCCAACATCCAATAAACCTTAATCCACGATTTCTTACTCTCTCTTTTTTTTTTTTTTTTCTCTCTCTCAGTTCAATAACACAAACCAGAAATATTATACTACTATTCAGAGGTGTATGTAAGAATGTGGGAGGAGGATTAGTTCATGTCTCTGGATAGCTTTGGAGTGAGGCATCTGGAAATACTTTGAGTTCCTCTAAAGAATTCTGACACGAGAAAACCAAAAAGCTTAGAGGTTCCCATTTCCTGACAGCAATCCAAGGGCTTCATATTCTATGACAAAGAAAGTATAAAGACCTTGAATGCCCCTTCTTGAGATCCATAGAAGTTTCCAATTTAGGAAAGTAAAATTCCCTGGAGCATCAAACTTTGCAAGGTCTGAAAATCCTGACTTCACACGTCTGAATTTTTATAAGTGATTATCTGCCATGAATTATTTTTGTAATACCTAATGCTTTTACCTGATAAAGAAAATAAGAAATAATAAAATCCTGGTTTTAGATGTTCTTCCCCAGAACATGTTCTCTGTGTATGTTCAATGTGTAAAAATCTTTAGAAGGCACAACATACTGCTGAAATAGTTATCTTAGGGTGTCCCTCAAAAATCAGTGTGTTTACTTCTATTCTGTTATAAAGGACTGTGTAAAAATGAGAACATGAAAGGAAGAAAATGAGCTATGATTGCATTTGCTGGGTACAGCTATCAGTGACAAATCATAACCTCAAGAGCTGCTCAAAGTCTGGGCGGCCACAAAAGTGGGACTTGATGACAAACTGAAGTATTCAAAGAAAGGGACTTGCATCCTCCATTTTTATTTTTTGTGTGATCTGTTTAAAAACTAAACCAGGGAATGACTCACTCTGCAGAACAAAACATTAGAAGGAGAAAAGAGGTCATTTGGTTTTGTTTTGTTTCCAGGACTTTTCCTGGGTTAGTGGATTTTTCCTCCCTGCAACAGTTTTTAATATAGTGCCATAACTTAACTAAATACTCTCTTTTATAGAAATATGCAAGTATACAGAATTTCATTTCTAAATATCATGATAGTTTTTTCTAAATTTTCCATTCCTACTGCTACAATCACTGCTGTAGACAACTGTGAACTCAGTTAAAGGTATTTTAGGCTTTCTTCTGGCCTTGGTAGCCCAAATGGAAATTAAGAGACAAGAGTATTGTTTGTGACACTTTTTAACATTTTCAATCAACCTAAGAAGTCTCTTTCTCTTCCACAGGGAAGTTCAGGTTGTTGGCTCGTAGAGTAATTGTGGAACTTCTGGGAAGTGACAATGGAGATTCGGCATGTGGGAATATTTCTATTTAGCAAGTTATCATCAATCACCTTGTGCTGTGCTGCTAGAAGTGACATATTCTGTATGAGAAGGGAAATTAATGTCTTCATCATTTTGGTATTAAACATCTCTAGGCACTTTCACAAAATTAGCAATATTATTACCTAGTTACTGGCTATATTGGGGGTAGATAATTATGCCTTTCCAATATAAAATTAATACTTGTGTTTCATCTATATTCTTCTACTTTCTGATCTGCTTAGTGCTGCTGTAATCCACTGAGCAGTTACTGTGTTCCCCTCTAGAAATGACCATATGACATCAGCAGCAAATAGATACTTTGTGTAATTCCATGGTGGTTTTACTTAAAATCTTTCTACTTCGGAGATATACCTAGGATAGTATCAATTATAAAGTTCATTCTAAATATCATTTTAAAAGCCTGAGAGTATTTAGCTTCAAATATTCTTGGCTCTTAAAATTCACCAGTGCAACTCCAGCAAATTTCCTACTTCATCAAACAGAACATTAAAATCAGTCAAAAATCTCCATTAGAAGAAATATAAATAATTGGTGTAAGCAATAAGAAAAAATGCCACATGCCAAGTCCTTCAAGAATGGTAATGAAAAGTTGTTTGACAAAACTATTATTGCAAATATCTGTGTACATACCTGAATTATGAGTTCTGCTGTTTGAGAAAAGGAACAAGGAAGAATGAGCTGTCTTTTACTCTCACTCCTCCTGCCTAATATTCTGTTGCTGTCACTCGATTGCTTGAGTTAGTGGTACACACATGTCAGTGGGGATTCTAACCCAGTCATGGGTTTAGTTGATCTCTCCACAATTCCTGCTGCTCACACAGGATACAGTGACTAGAATAAAGCCTTACAAAAACAGTGCACTGCAGATTAGCTATAAATATAGCACTGTGGCTATCTGTGTATAACTTTCCTTAAAACAAAACTGAGTAGACCCTTTGTCAGCCTAGCAACAGTGTCTTAGGTTGCTAAATAGAAGATCCACATCTGTCATGTGGCAATAGTAAGGAACAAAGCTATTGATTTCTTCTAAAACTAAAAAAAGAATTTCATTAATGGAAAATATTATCCTTTAAATTTTGCTCCCCATAAATTCTTTCTCTCACACACATTCACTGTGCAGTTTTTTCCTTGGAGAAATCAATACTTTGGCCTAGTTTCTGCAGCAATTCCAGTGAAATAATAGATGCATCTTCATACCAACTTCAAATCTGAGCCCAATCCCAAGCTCATGTGCGTGGTGTGTAGAAGTTCAGTGTGCAACAGGAAGTCAAATGAGCCTATTGTGATAGTTATTTTTATCTACAAATCTTTCAAAAAGGTTAGATCTGAGGAAAAAGCATGCTCTGAGCTAAAAAAAAAATAAAAGTAATATGCCTCGCATTTTATAAGAACTATGCAAGGCCTGTCTAGATCTATATTTGCTCTTTACCAGTAGGAAAGAATTATCTAGGAAAGTATTTAAGACCAGGAAAAGTATATCATGCTTCCCCAGTGTTTTGAGAGTCTATGGGTTAATTTTACACTTTAATGACTGAGATTCAAAAAACCTTTGTTGAAATCTTTCTCATGCCTTTCTAGCCCTGAAAAGAAAAGGGATAGTGATTACAGTGAATAACTACCTGAGGAAAATAAAGAAAAAAGAAGAGTGCACAATCCAAAGGAAGAAAGGCAAGGTTAAGGTAAATCTAAATATCACACTTTTTATTTAAAATAAGAATTAAAGGGTTATTTTGCATCCAGGTGCTTCAGAATCCTTAATAAATTCAGAGAAGAGTACTTGATATCTACAGTAACTTTTCCCCATGTATCTGCAGCAAACAGTGTCTGACAATTTCCCACTTCCCTAATCAAACAGCAACAAGGAACCACTTCCCTTGTTTCAGCAACAAGGAACTACAGTAACTGACTGAACTGTGACAGTGTACCATATGAAAATCGAGAAACAGTACTGATCTATTTCTTTCAGTTGTTATGAAATCAATTATAGGTGTTTTAGTCTTCAGCTGGTTTCTTCATGAGTGGAATACAATTGAAACATTGCAGTCTGAACAACTAGTCTTACCCAGAGCTGATGGGAATAGTTTTTGTTTTGTTTTGTTTTGTTTTGTTTTTTTCTTTAATAAAGGATTAATGCACAAATGATGCCTGGAATATTTCCAGACAAAAAAAAAAAATCTGGGAAAAGAAATGTAAACTTTATATGGCATCCACAATTTCAGTACAAAGAATTGCAATATTTTTTCAAAGAGTTATCTTAATTTCTGGATAAGATTAGAGAAAAATGGCAACAGTTTTATAGTTTGATTAGACATCTTCACAGGTTTAAATAAATTGACACAGCTCCAGTGATGGGCATCCTGGCCCTACCACATTCCTAAGAAATTACTTAAGTATTCAGAACTAGGTTTGTCCAAAACACTTGACTACACCTCAGTAAATTATACGTGTCTGTGCAACTTCCCTGGCACAAAGGTCTTCTATTTTTGGTAGCATGAAATGTCCCACATCAAATTCATGCCCAGAAGCATGCAAATAACTGTATGGAGAACCAAGTACCAGTGCCTGGGAACATTTCTTCGCATTGTTTCTATTGCTGTTATATATGCTCATTGACGTATACATATTTGCCCTACCACTTATTGTTGTTCTGTCCTTTGGTCTCCTGAATATTTATGAGTTTTGTTTTTTTTTCATGATTTCGTGATGTACACAAAGGTAAACAATTTCAAAATCATAAGTGGAATCTATGGATATTTCTGTTTCTACATTTGCCAGCTCTTAATTGACTTTAACATCATTGAAAATGCCTTCATGAAGAAATGAATCTATACAATTATTCAAATAATTATTTCTATACTAAAAATAATGAACAAACAAATAATGCATACACAGCAAATGACTATTTGCAGATGAACTCTGATAGATGAGTCCAATCAAGTCAGGTTTTGTGGTGTGTGTGCTTTGTGGAAAATACCCTGGAAATTATGAGGAAGTTGTGATGCTTCTAGTACCTAAATGAAGAGGAAATGACAGAGGATGAATATATATCCTTTTTGGTTAAAAAAAAAAAAAAAAAAAGCACAGTCAGAGGTGCTGAATGGCCTGATAATTGGGTGTAAATATTTAGAAAACTGCAAACAAATTATTTTAGATGTAAAAAGAACGCACACCAAAATTTTGATCTACTATATGCTGTCTTCCAAACGAAATTAACTCTGATTTTCAGTGAAGGAAGCAATATTCTAAAATTTCCTCTGGATGTGATTTGCCTTTTTTTCCTGAAGCTACTTCAGGAATCCACAGGAAACATGTTGTACAAAGCAATATTCTAATGTTTCTGAAAGGAAAGAGCCAAACCTAAATCAAGAAAACAAATAAAATTGTATCCACAACGAGACATCTAATATGTTTGGTTTTATGTAGTGATTTTCTTGCCAAGTTTAGTTCCTCCAGGAAACAACAAAATAATTGTTGCACATCAGCTTTCTAGTGCTGCTCAAACAGGAGTATCCCTGCAGCACACTACTGTCCAAACTATTTTGCAAACATTTGACATATTGCTAATCCTTAACTTAAATTTATCAAAGGAGAAGTATTTTTGGCTCTGAGTATAATTTAGGATTTATGCTTTTTGGTATAAGTGTGCAGTTCCAATTCTTTAAGAATAATTATTTTCTTATGTTCAAATCACTATATGCTAATGTTTGTTTTAATTAAAGTAGTACCTTAGCTATTTTCTTAAATAGGTGTGACTGTTTGTTACTTTAAATTTGTCTTGCTGCACTGAGCACCAAGGGCATTTCAGGTTTATTGAATAAACTGGTAGGATAGCCAGGCATTACAGGTGTTTTAATACATCATTTTTGCGCTTGTGAGAGAAGATGGTATACAGCCAAATAAATGATATTGACTGTCAGTAACATGCCACAGACCTTATATTTGTCAATGAATAATAATGTTTGTGTAGGGTAGATAATTTTAGTGTTTTCTTAGTTATTGCAGTTATCACCTTAAAAAAATAAAAAATAAATAAATAAAAAAGCCAAGTTCCACCCAGTCCAATTTTATTACTATCATCTCATGCCCTGTCACTGCTGTTCTACCACAGCAAGTACATGGGAGTCCAACAAACCTTCAAAAGTTTGTTGTAGAGGGACATCTAGTGGCACAATGATTACGAACTCCATGGCAGCCTAATTTTTGTCAGTGCCCGACTCCTTGAGGAGAAAGAACACAGAGAAATTACTAGGTAGAGGGATGTGAATTTTACATGCTTAGAGAGACTGTAAAGAAGAAGGGTTGAGTTTTATAGTTAACTGCAGACCCCATACCACCAAACTACATGTGGCATGAAGGTGACAGTGAAAACACCTGTAAATTTTACACCTCTCTTTGCACTCCTTTTGCTCATGAACAATACATGGTACTGCAGAGGTCACAGTCCAGCAATGATACTATTTATTTGAGTAACAAGTTTTTGCTTAAAACAAAAACAAAAGAAACCCAATTTTTTTATTACTTATTGCTTATTATTTTTCATTCTTCTTCTTCTTCTTCTTCTTCTTCTTCTTCTTCTTCTTCTTCTTCTTCTTCTTCTTATTATTATTATTATTTTTTGTCCTCATCCATAAAACCTCTTACCTCCAAAATACCCGAAAATCTTTCCCGAATGCATTTAAAAGTATGACTAATATCTGACATGTATTGTTTGTTCTTCTTTTGGAGAGAGAAAAACATTGACTGTAAAATGGCTTCCAGGTGGGCAAATTTTGTTTGGGTCTTTGTTTGAATACATGATACTAAATAATTACACTACAAAGAGCATAAAGTGATGATATAGGTATCCTTATTTTGTGAAGGTGAAAACAGATGCAGATTAATTGCTTTGAATTAGACTTTTAAGAAAATTCTATCTCTCTCAAAGTCTGTACTTGCTTTTATTGTATGTAATTTTGTTGAAAGAATAGAACTAGTCCACTTGTTTGTGGACTTCAGTGGTTGCACATTTTCTATATTTGATTGTAGATTACTGACAACCAAACTGGGCTGATGCAGGGAGTCCCAACAACCTGTTTTTAATTCAAGGTATGAAATATCCTCAGGCATCTAATTATAATAACCCTTTTCAAGAAAGAAATAGGGGCGGGGGGGGGGGGGAGAGATAGAATGTCTTTATGTAAGGATATTAAATCATTTATTTATATTTATTTTTATTATATTTATTTATATATTTATTTGACTGATTAAAGAAAAAAAAAAACCACTATGAAATATTTATTATAAGCAGACATACTAAAAGGAAGAGAGTCAGGGTACATACACATAATCGTGTTATGACCAGCTCCTTTATGTGTACCAAGTAATGAAGGCTATATTTTAAATTCTTTGCGATGTAGCTACTGCTAAGGATATGAATATGAAAGACTATTTATTCTACTATCTTTTCATCTGTCATGTAAACTTTTCTAAAGTCAGAAAACTTTTGCAATGTTAGAATGTAAAATTATAGGAAACAAAAATAATGAAAATGTGAAGAAATAAATTCTACAATCAGTATTGAATTATTAGAAAATTATAGACATTACCTTACTAAATTGTTTAAAATAATTTAGGAGAAAGTCAGGAAAGAATTTTAAATACTTTGATTTGGAAATCTTTCATTTTTAAAAAAAAAAAAATCAATAGAAAGCAACTCATAAGTTATTGTTTATTTTCATTTTGGAAGTTCCTATTGCAAAAATACAATAACCATTGTCCTATAAAGATTCATTTTCACATTTCATAATAACAGGTTTCCAATCAAATTATTTCTGTCAATTTTAAAAATGCTGATGCTATCTGGTAAGATCTATCAGAAATTATTTTCAAAATGTGAATCCGAAAAGCAGTCTATGATAATCTGCAATTCATAAAAATCCATAGCCAGCTTAATCTTCCGATATTTAATTGTTACTCTAATTGAAGAAAAATATATAGTGTTGCCATTGTAAGAATTTCACTAGTTCCTCCTTGACTCTGTTGGTTAAACAAAATAATCCTCTAATTGTAATAAAGTATTGTATGTCCCAGAGCTCCATTTTTGTGTAAAACAGCCATCTTCCTCCTTGACAATTCATGATGTTTCTGGCATCAGCAGACAAATGATTTATTCAGATGCAGAAGAAAAATCTGACTGCAGATTATGCGATCATATTTTCCCCAGTAATTCAACTTATCAAAACATAAGCCAGAACTCCAGCGAATCAACAAGGCAATATTCACCAGATGCAGTATCTGCAAGGAGCTAATGGATAATAAACTAGAAAATACTTCTGTAGAATTGGGGAGGGTTGCAAAGGACTGACATTTCACATGTATGGTGAACACCCACAGTTCCATGAAGTATCTGAAACAATGTATAATTGGCCAAGAAGTGCAAATGAAAATGATCAAGAACTGTACCTCAGATATTTAAGTAAATTACCTAGCTAGATTCATTAAGTCCATCCATTTTGCAAATAAGCAGAGAGTTCAAACCAGCAGTGACTGAAAAAGACTCTTCTGACACTTGGAGCTGAGGATCACAGACAGGAAACATATTAGGAGAAAGACAGGAAAATACAGAACACTGCAAACTTAATTTTTACTTAATGTTTTTACTTCTGCAATGATGCAAAAATTTAACAATCATTTGTAAAAATATATGAATGAATGTCTGAGATTGTATGAAATACTCAGATAATGATCTGTTAAAAGTTAGTACCGTTGCATGAAACATAAGTTGTATGAAAGAGTCTTCCTCTCTATTTGAGAGAGGAAAGGTAAAAATGTATTCAAGCAGTGGTATTAAGCATAAATTTCCATAATAAGACTGTCAGGGTCCTGAGCACGACAGTAGGTTCTGCAACCTTTTCCCTTCCCTTTCCAGGGTTGGGATATGGGTGGTGAGGCTGGCTCGGCTGTGGGTGTTGGTAACCTGGGATGAGGTCTTCAATTAGCCACCATGGAGCCTTTCCTGCGCCACATCACCTTCTCAGTGGACCTTACCTTTCCCACCTTGGCCTCCAAGATACCTTGCGTGGCCATCTTGGGGCCACCTTCACTGGACCTGCTCTGCTCTCCTTACTCAGGAGCTGGAGGACAAGATGCTGCATCAGGACTCTGCAGCATCTGCATCCACTAGTGCATAGTTGTGGATGTCCCTGTAAGAGATAGAGGGAAGGAAGGTGACACAGGGATCATCCTTACAGCACTGCTCTCTGCCTGTCTTCTCTGAGACATATGGAGCAGATCTGAGTTGCTGGGAAAAAAAATCATGGCAATATCAATCAGCAGCTGCTGGGAAGGGTGAGAAATCACTTGTTTCTCCTCTCTCCTTCAAAGCCCATGGGCAAATGGCTAAAAAGTCATGAGTAAAGAAACTGAGAAATTTTCATTGGAAATTTTCAATACTTCCAAAACACAGTTTTTGAAGTCACAAGCTTCTTGCCCTAAAAGGGGAACAATAGTTTGAAATTATTTCCCTTCCCATTGAGCAAATTTCTGAAGAGCTTTACTCTTTATCTAATATTTCCTGAAATAACAACAACAAAATACCTGTTGCTTACCCAACAGGTAAGCAATTAAGAGATCCTTCCCAATTTCTGTCAACTGAAACTATCATTTATCTGGGAGCCTAAAATCAACTTTCAAACGTATTCTCACTGCTTAATGAAACAGAGTCCGTATAACTGTCAGATGGATAATGCTACAGAAAAGTGTATGATCATGATTTATTTCTGATACTATTCTGAAACCCAAGCCCAGACCTCTGAACAAGGTCACCAAAGCCCTTACTATGCTGCTTGATGAAATGCATCATGATTCTGTGCCTCAGTGTGAAGTATGAATAATGGATATTTAATTCCTAAAATCATCACCTATGCAAAATAACTGAAGAATGTGGAATACGTAGGGAAAGGGTGTTTCAAACCACTCTGAATTGGCCTGGTTTCACTCTGACAGAAGTTAGTGAGAATTTTACAGAGTTCAATAGGAGCACCAGTAAGCTGATATTGCTTCCTTTTAAAAATCTTATCCTTAATGCTTCTAAGCAGCTTTGAAAGCCTGAAGTGAAAAGCCCCTTTAGAAGTGCAAAATCAGTGTATTATCATTATATTGAGACTGGTTTAGTTTTCTTAAAAACTGTTTAAATGAAAACCTGTTTTCAATGGATTGAAAGAGTTAGGGCTTCCTGAGAAGAACAGTGTAAGTAAAGTTTAATTTAAAAGTCATAGGTTGATATTTCTGGTTTTAGAGAAAATGGGTTTATACACATCATTCTTTATTTTGTATGCAGAAAAGAAACCTGTAATCTGATATAATCTTCTGAACATAAACTTGCAGGTTTTTTTGTTATCTAAGGAATTCATTTATGTCAGCAATAACAATATTTCTTCTACAAAAATCTCACAGCACAAAAAAAAAAAAAGAATTAGAATAAAAGTAATGCTGTAATTTCAGAGGTGATCAAAAAGTTAATATTAGTATATAATGCTGAAAACACCATTTGTATTTCCGAATACTGTCTGAATAAAGCCCAAGGAAATATTTCTTTCATCTTTAATGAGCCTGAGAGAAGAAATTAAAGAAATCCTGGAAGATGGCTAAAGTTCAAAAGAAATTAAACCCAGAGTTTTCAGATACTGCAGGTTAATATGATTGAATAATAAATCTCTTCTAAATATAAGAAAAATGTTAATCTGAGGTATATTTTCTTAGCTTTTTTTTTTTTTTTTTTTTCCCCGGGTTCTGGCTGATGTCCATAACACTACACTATTTCCAAGTTAAATTAAAATCCACTGTTAAATTTGTGTTTGTTAATGTGATAGCCTATAACCTTAGGGCTGGATGAGAAGCAGAGAAATTACATCATTGCAGGGCTGCTTCCTCTGGTGTGAATCGGAACAATTTTATATTAAATGCTGTTAGAGTGCTGGGGGGTGTAATCCTCTATTGAACCACTTTCATTTAGGAACCTTTAACTGCACTCAAAGGCTGTAAACAGAATTATACACAATTTATGTGAACATATCATTTAATCACAGGCTAAAAGATATATCAGATAGCTAAGACTAACACACCACAAAGCCAAACACAAATATGCTCACCACTTTCAGTGCAGCTACTCAGTGAGTCTCTGCAGGCCAGACAGGTCACAAAGATACAGGTCTGTGTAGTTCCATGGTATTTACATATCCTCAACCTTGCTGAGTCTTACAGCACAGTTGGTTTTTGTTTTTTTTTTTTCAGAGTAAAATGTACAAAATTAACATTTTTTTCTTTGAATTTTTGAGCTATTATTACCAACTCAGCAATTCCACTTCTGTCGTTGTGGGTGTTTCACAGAATCACACAGAATCACACAGAATTGCAGGGGTTGGAAGGGACCTCAAGAGATCCTTGGGTCCAACCTCCCTGCCAAAGCATGTTCCCTAGAGCAGGTTGCCTAGGTAGGCGCCCAGACTGGCCTTGAATATCTCCAGAGAAGGAGACTCCACAACCTCCATGGGCAGCCTGTTCCAGTGCTCCGTCACCCTTACCATGAAGAAGTTCTTTCGCATACTGGTGCAGAACTTCCTGTGATACATTTTGTGGCCTTTGCCCCTTGTCCTGTCCCCACAAACCACTGAAAAGAAGTTGGCCAAATCCCTCTGTCTCCCACACTTTATTATTTATTTATTTATTTATTTTTATTTTTATTTTTATTTTTCCCTTATCTTGAATGGCTTAACTTATGTATTTTCAATAAAATTTCTTTCAATAAGATTTGGTTTCAATAAAATTATGTATTTTCAATAAAATTTCTCATTAGTTATTCTAGAATTCAGATCACCCACAATTCAGGCACCTAGATCCTATAAAAGCAGGGAGAGTGGGAGGACAGGAACATGGCAGTTTTTAAAAATAAACCTACTTATTTAGAAGCTCTAGTAACTTGTTTCTGAAGATCCTGAAAAGACTGACAGACCTACCAGTAGGAAGAGGAAGAATAAATAGCTGTCTATACTTCTTCACGGAATCTACAGACTCCTTCTCAAGCTGGAGTAACCATCATTATCTGCAGATGGAAAAGCAGGTAGTTATGTCTTTGTAGTAGCAGTCACCATTACAGACCTTAATTTTTGTTTTAGCAGCAGCAAGAGAAACCTCCCTGAGATTCTCTGTCAGGTCCTACCCTTTCTTGTCCACCTTACAAGCAGGACCACAGTAGTTTTCTTGTATCCATAGCAGTCTTGGAAGACACAAAAGGTTATCTATAAAGTCGCTATCTTCTCTCACCCACAGCTTTCCCAATGTGAACACTTTATGTCACATTTTCCCCTTACATTGTATTCTTACCACATTGGTAATGGTGATAATGGTAATTGGTGATACAGTTTTTTTTCACAGTTTTTGTGAAGCCCCAACACAGAACGCAAAAAGGAGCAATAATCATTAAATAATGATTTGTATGAGTGAATACAGTTGCAAATAGTGTGTCCAAGAGTAGATAAATGAGAAAAAACATATTGTCTTGCAAAGTTAGTAACTTCCTTTTTTTCATTTATTTTTTGTTAGTTCCCCAGTTACAGGGAAAGTTAGAGGTGATGAAACCAAGCCACTCAGTGATATGTAATCTAGAATTTGTTTACTAAGTGGAATCAGTTTAACAGGTGGTTAGGAATTTCTATTCTATCTCACACATGCACATACTCTGTACAGGATACCCACATCAGACAAGGCCTCCAATCCAGCTGTGATCAGCACCATGGGTAATGGGACAGTTGCCATACATGGTTGAAGTATCTAAGCCCCGGATGGCAAAGTGGTTTTAGCCTTTGGCAGTGCTGAACGTATGTTCTCCTCAAGAGGGGACATTGACTTCATTATTTATTGTTTTCTAACCTACAACCGATGCATGAGGACCACCAGAGGCCTTGGCTACACCATCCCAGGCCAATCTCATAACTTTTCCATATCCAAAGTCAATTAGCAATTGTTACCTATATCACCATTATCTTCTGGGCTCCTGCACTAGATATATCGGAAGAAAAACTGTCAGCACTTCATCTGTGCATATTTGTTTCTTTTCCTTTCATACCTAAACCATTACAGAAGGACAGATATAGTCCAAATCTTTAGGGTAAGTCTCCTCCATAATAACTAGATGTGCTTTTTAGTATTCTTATCTAATTGTTTAAAGAGATAGATGGGCACAAATAGTAAGGATCTTATTTAAATGATGTTTCTTATAGGCTTTACCCCATGGTATTACCCTTCTAATGACATCTCAGTTTAATATATCAGTTTAATATACCTGTAATTTACCTTCTTTCTTTTCATTGAAACATAATGATATCCAGCAGGCATCAGGATAATATCTGTCATATTATCATGTTGGAGAATAATTTCAAGAAATACAGAGTTTTCTTCAGATTTAGGAGTATAATAGGTGCACATAACAGAGTATAGATGTTAGTGCTTATGCAAGTAGTAACACTGAGTATTGCCAGGGTGAAGGCAACCACATTGCTCACTCTGAAGAGAAATATTAGATTTTTCCTCAGTGTGTCATAGAAGAGGCAATTATTTGTCGTCTTTTGAGCTCACAGGCATAAAGAAAAAGTCAAGAAGTGATGGATTGCCAGCTATCCCTGTCCTACTCAATATATTTTGGTGGTCTTCATCAGATGCAGAAAGGTGAGTAATTGAAATATTATATCATAACAGCTGAAGAGCCTTATAATTGATGCAATGTCTTCATATGACCATATCCTCTGTAAAAGTGAGGGAAAGGGCCAGGCCTCTGTAGTCTAAGTGCGTAGACTATCACTGTAGGTAGGGTAGTATGGGTGACAGTCAATCCTTACACCTATTAATTTAGATATATCTATTTAAACTATGAATTCTTAACATTCTTACCACCACTTGTTCCTAGTTCTTGTCCCTATTCACTCACTCAGAGTACATTTGTATCATCTCTAATGGTTCTCGTCTATCTTGCACTCAGGTTTATCTATCCATTTTTGTTTCTTATTTTTCATCATTTCTCCTGTCATTAATCAGTGGGACCATTTAGTATAAATAAGAGAAAATGGATAGAATAACTGTGTTGAATGTAAGACAAAAAACATACGAGGACAACAGGAAATTCAGTGTTCTGTTTGTGAAACCCTCTATGGGCAGGTTTTGAGGAAAGAATATGAACAAGATAATAACGCTACTCCCAAGTATTCTTTCATCATCCAAATACTGTCAGCTCAAGGGACTTTTTGAGCCAGACATGATTCCTGTATGTGTTTAGTAAACCTCAGAAGACTTTCTTTTTATGTGACGTAGAAGTACCAAGTATTCCTTTAGCAAAATTAATTTTTTACTATCTGTAACAATTTTGGCAGAAAGTTCTAAGGTTGTGTTTGAACAGATATCTATTTATTTATTTATTTATTTTGTTTTGTTTTATATAACTTGGCATTGTAAATCATTGATATAGAGAAAGCTCCTTGCAAGCTAGAACAAATAATGAGACAGGGTTGAAAGAAGCGAAATTTAGAATTTAGGAAAGAAATTAGGAATAAACATACAGCTATAACTGCCAGACTGTTTGAGAATATTGGCAAATTGCAAACATCTTCAAGGAAAATCTGATATAGTTTATACACCCCTTGAGTGCGTTGAATCCACTTATTTATGTATCCTTTGAATTGTTTTCTATAAGGGTATGAGACATTCAGGCCATCTCCTTCCCTTCTTATCTGCCAGGAGAAAAAAACAAAACAGTAATTACAGTTAACCTATTAAGCTGTCTCATCTTTATTGTTCTTTTTATATTATTTTTGTCTTTTGTTATCAGTCACTGTATTGTGACTAATTCAAATGATACAGTGCTGTAGCTGAGACAATGGTGGTTTCATGAATTTTAGCAAGAACAGAAAAATTATTGATAAAGTGTTTGTTTATGTGTTTGTTTCATATTCCTAAGATTTCCCCGAGACTAAATATATAGTCAGTGAAAGAAAGCTGGGTTTTAAATGTCAAACAAGTTAACAAAGTTCAGTATTGCTAGTTATACCCATAACATATATATATATACCCATAAATATGAGAGGCCTTGAATAAACTGTGATAAATTATTTTTTACATCTCTCTTAAAGTTCCTTCACATATTTAAAAGACATTAGTTGTTGATAAGTATACAAAAGATGACAAGAATAGTCAGCCAGAAAGTAATTTTAAATTCTAGTTGAGCAACAACCTTCATTTTAATTGCCATTCCAGTAAGAGTTTGGGGATGACACCTGGAACAAGAACACCATCCAGCTGGGCATGCCAAAAGCTTCCTCAAAAGCCTCACTTACATCCCATTGCATTTGGCTTTGTGGAATACAATGTGTTGGAGTGGCACCAGCCACATTCAGCCTCACAAACCACAACTGAAATGAATAAATGTTTCACACCACCACTAGAATGCATCATTGCAGTCATATGTAAATAACAACAATTAATACGTCATGTTATTCATACCTGCAGTTAGTCTCCAGAAATGCAGACATTTGTATACCACGAATCATCCTTTCTGAAATTAGCTCCTGAAATACACTATAGCATGAAATTACTGTGTTTAACTTAACTCATGGGAATGTCATAAACCTCATGTTGAGTTATAGTTTCTAATTTAATAAGTCTTGCTACTTTTTTCATGGCAACAGAGAGACTGTTTTGCCTCATGTACATACAGTACATCTACTCTCCTGTATGCACACAGGGAAAAGAGACATTATTTCAGCACTCATTGTAGTAGACATATTTCCAATTTGCAAGTGTATCTGTCTGAGGGTGAGAGTCCAAGTTTATCTGCACTCTGTGCCTCCCAGCAGGGACACATGGCAATTTCTAAAATGGGTTTATTTATTGGATGTAAAAGTAATCCTTGGCTGGAAGTAGTACCTTCTCAATCTGAGTATATTACTTTCATTATTTTCCCTCTGTTGCATTTTGTTAGTGGAAAAGTCAAATTAATATCTTGATATTGTTTGTAAATCCAGTCTGAAATTGTCAGAACATTAATTATCCCAGTTTACATAGAAAAAAATAGATTTATTTTGAATACGCTTATCCTTCTTTACATGGATTTGCAGTGCTTTTATGCTTGTTTGGTTTCTGTGTTTCAGCAAGGAAAAAAAATATGTTTCATGAGAGATATGTGTACATATTTCAGAGTAATTAAATTATTGGATTTTTTTTTTTCTTCTCTTGGTTTTGGAATCAGCAGCACGTTTCCGTCTTGTTGTTGATAAACAGTGATGTAAGACAGCTTCACATTGCTATGTTGGAAAACTATTCATATTTTAACTACTCAAAGAACTTATACAAAAAAGATTCTTCATCTACTTGATAATTTGTGATGTTGTGAAAGAAAAACAAAAAAATCCCCACTCTCATTAGCTGAGCAGAATATGCAAGTATAGCTAAAAGTAAAACCATTGTTTCTAGCAAGTACTGTTCATTTTTCTGGCCTTTGATTGCCACTGATAAGAAACCTCTGCGTACTATCTTTTTGACTGCCTAGGAATTTATGACTCTATACTTACTTAACGAATTTAAGTATTTATTTAGCATATATCAACATTTAATAAGGGAAATTTGTCACTAACTTTACTGTTAGGTTTACATAAAATCTTTTCTGGAATACTTATTAAACTACTATGATTTTATTTACAATTAGAACATTGTTTATTACTGCACCCCACTATTTTTAAATTTTTTTATTTTTTTTCATGTCAGAAAAAGGTAGTCTCCTAAGATATTCATGATGCATTTTATTATCTGTGTCTTCTATACTATATAATCTACTTTAAATTCCATGTAAGTGTATGAACTTAAAGCTGCAGTCTTTGTATACCTCTAACAGCCATTTCCCAGACAAGGGTGGCAAACATGGCCTATAGTCTGGTAATGTCATACACTGCTCACTGATGGTTTTGTTTTGTTTTGTTTTAACATCAGTACAAATTAATTCCTTTCATGCAGATTTCTTTTTTTCTCTCACGTAATGTATTAATATAAGGAAACTTACAACATCAGGCATTTTCTTGTGTATTCTTCACTTTGAAAAAAAAATTGTAGTTGAGTGATACCATAGTTCTGGAATATCTGAAAAACATAACATCTATTTTCCAATTATGAGACCTAACAATTGTACTGAACTGATGGGCTTATTTTCAGAGAGCCAATGGAAGTGAGCATTTCAAATTGGAAAATCCCAGAGAAGACAACTTCAAGTTCAAGATTATGACTGTAGTGGGGTTTTTTTGAGTTCCAAATGAATCTCTTAAAAACTGAGTACTACTTTCCAATAATTATTAAAAATATAACTAAACATAAATATAATATAAATTTAATTTTAAATATGTTATACAGTCTTATTTTTTTCCCCAAATTTACTAGTGTTCAAGTGTTGAAAAATATTTGAATCATGCCAGGTTTGTAGTCCCAGAGTGATTTAAGACTGCATTTATCTAACTTGAGTTGATATATCCACCCCTGTTTATTTAAGACCACCCAAGATTGCTGACACTGTATGCTTTGCAGATACTATACAGATAATACATTTTAAAATCTACATACAGTTTATAGGAGTTCAAAATTAATTATCTGAAGCTGAAATTCTTGAGTCCAAGCATCTCTGTGTTTATTCCTACCCTTCATGTCATCATTAATGCAATGTAGCTCAAGATGCCAAGCTTCTAAGATTCAGCTCGTGAAGATATACTAAGCAAATTTAACTTATTCTCACTGGAAATGAAGAAACCTTGTGGTGTCCCAATGAATGTGATATTGTTTCAAAGACGATGAATAATACACACACTGGTCCAAGTAAGTTTTACAGCTACAAAGAAAACCATGATCTGAAAATGACGTAAAAAAGCACAAATGATTATAAAACTTCTCCTTTCTTTCCACATATAATGTAAAAAAAAAAAAAGTACTTTTTAAAATTTGTATTTAAGAAACTACTGAAGAAATAAGATGTTCACGTGTTATTTTTGTTTGTTTGCTTGCCTTTTTTTTTTTTTTTCTTTTAGCATACAAGTCGATTTCCAGATAAATAATGAAAAGAAAGTTGGTAGGCTTAGTACAGTACTGAGCGTAGCATAAGACAATTCCAGTGCTCGTTTAGCACTCTGCTGAAGATAGCATTTCAGGACAGGTATTCACCAACCAGACTGGCCAGATGGCTGTGAAAAGACTCATAGTTCAGTCATCATCACAAGGTTTATGGTTTAGTTAATGTGTCTGTATATAAACAGATTTCAGGTATATAAAATATGATATCAGTACTTTGTCTATTCCCTCCCCTCTCCCCCCCCAGTAAATAAATAAATAAATAAATAAAATCTAAGAAGCAAGTTTTGAGAAATCTCTTTGTCTTGAAAGGAAGAGAATAATCTTGGTATAAAAATAACACATGAAAACATCTTTCTTTTTCCAGTGAGCTGTTTTCCAGAATATTTTCTGGACATTGTTATGAAGTACTTAGGTTGAGAGGATAGCTCTTTCTTCTCTCTAATTTTGGGTGCTTCTAAACTCTTCCAGGTAGTGTTTTAAACATATTAACAAATGTACGAATTCATATTCAGTAATTAATAACCTGTAGAAATATTCCTAAGCTGCTGGGAGGTGGTGGATTCCAATCATTTCACAGAGGTGGAATAAATAAATAAATAAATAGTGATAAATAATAATAATAAATATTTAAATTAACATGTGCAAGTATAAATTGTGTTGAACAAGGA
Organism: Anser anser; assembly: GCF_964211835.1. NCBI lineage: Eukaryota > Metazoa > Chordata > Aves > Anseriformes > Anatidae > Anser > Anser anser. Next base: position 58,221,348 of record NC_139721.1, read on the forward strand.
AATGCTTCCACTATCACAAACAAATCTAGTAGCTGTCCATTTTCTAGGTGGGAAAGTTCAACACTAATTTTAAATTGAAGTAGCTTTTTCAGCAATAAGGATACCGCAGATTACTTCACCTGTGCAACCTTGGCAGGTTCTTCAAAAGCAAACCTACTGGATCAATTAAATATAAGTGATACACTGAACCTGCCCTTTGAGGGAGCAGAATCGTTGTGAAGAACAATTTCTCCAATACAATGAAAATGGAAAATTGATTTACAGTCTAAACGTGTCAGTTCTTATAAATAGAGTTATAACGAGGGTCTATAGAATGTCAGATAAAGGAACAGAGGACTGAATGAGGGAACACGTAACACTTCAGTATAAATGAAGTATAATTGTTCAATCAATAGTTTGCTTTAAGGATTTAGGTAAGATTTCATTACATGTCGATCAAACATTGCTTTGTATGGAGAGCAATGAACTGCAAGCTCATGGTGGGGAAACATTCACTCAGAAAAAAGTTAAAAGAATTAAAATCCCCTAAAATACACTGAAGCAGATCATTCTAATGAAGAGTTTTTAACACCTACTAAATAGTATTCTTTATCTTTCCTTCCTTCTCCCTCCCCACCCTACTTCTATGTCAACAAAGACAGACTGAGGTGGGCTGGTTGCTGCAAGGCAATTTTCAATTCCAGGTGTTGTTGCAACATAGCAGGTGACACTTTTTAGGTATGAAGCAGCTGCTGACAAGAGCAAAACCTACAAAAAGAGTAACGTAACATTTGGTCTCAAAGCACTTAACTTCATGCAAATAGACATTTGTCTATAGGATCATTCCCCAAGTATCAATACAGCAATTTTTAACTGGTTTAAGCAGCCCTCCTTCTGCTTTTAAGAAGTTTAACAATCTAATCAGGGAGCAGTGGTAGCACTATGTGAATTACAGCACATTTAAAAAATGCAAATAATGGGGCAGACGTGTTTGCTGTCTACAAATGCCTCAGGAGTGAGCAGGGTAGGAAAATGCCCAGGAGGAGAAAGAGCTATTTAAGCTAAAGGACAATGTTGGAAATTGGCTATGAACAAATTTAGACTTGAAATTATAAGAATTTCTAACCGCAAAGGGGTTAGAGAGAAAAATACCTGATAGCATTTAAGAATGATCCAAACAAGTTTGTGAAAAAGAATTACGGAATATCAGGAGATTGAGCTAGTTTGCCCAGATCATTTCCAGTCATATATCATATCTTAATTATAAGCACTATGAAGAGATGAACAGCTACTTATTGGGTGACACCAATCTCTGTCTCTATCGGTTAGCTGGAAATGGCATGTTAACTGGGAAAAAGTACTATATTCACTGAATAATTTTTTCTCTCACAGTTTGAAAATCTGAAGTGAAGAATAATTTGATCTCATGGGCCTATTTCCCAGACATGTCAATCAAGTATTTCAGAAAAGGATATGTAAATGAACTGAAGTTTATAACTGCTACTAGTAGCGTGATTTAGTGAGGGCATGGAACCATATTACCCTTTAAGATTCCCTAAAGAAAGTAGGACTCTGTCTAGACTTCTCACCATTCCCATTTTGCTAAAATTATCTAATAGATCAGCTGCAAAGTATGTATTAGAAGTCCTGATGCCAACTTAAGTCACTGCTGAAATGATCATAGAACTGAATGGAGCTTCTGTTCCACTTAGAGCTTCCTAGTGCTGTTTTTCTATTGCATATAATGTTTCTGTAGTTTTTGAAGCAAGCTTATGCAAACACTACTCAACAACTGCATAGTACTGTGCTAGATGTACTTGTCAAAAAGTCAAGCATTGCCTTTTTAGTTGTTTTATGTTTCAAAACAGACATGTTAAACAAGAACTGCTAATGTGAAACCATCTGTAGTAATATGTAGCAGAAACAAAGACAACAAAAAGCAAAAGTGTTTCCTATTTCTAACATTTGGTAAAAATGTAGAAAATGCACTTTAGTTGATGGTGTTAGTCCATCAATAAATGGTGTTGCTCCAAAACCAACTTAAATAGAAAAGTGTCAGATTAAAATCTAACATTATTAAAATTATTATTACGGGCTTTAAAAATAATAATAAAAAGCCAATAACTGATTTCATAGTAATTTCATTTGAAGAAACAATGCAATGAAGAGCATTGATATTTTAATTTCTCATTGGCATCTCATTTGAAAAAAAATAAGACATACAATGAACTTTATTAAAAGGATAATTATCTGAATATCAGATTGGCCTCAGTGGCATTAAAACTTTACATTTTAAAGCTACAACATTTCAGCAACTAAAGAAAATAATAATTTGGGTTTTGACATTAGACATTAATAGGATAAACATCTGTGTATCTAATTTACTGTAATGAGCAATTAACGAGTATAACATAAAACATTCAATAATATATAAAAAGGGGGGGAGGGGGGGAAGGAGAGAAGCAAAGTTTGGATTCCAACCTGCATTAGTCATTCTTTAATGTTTTTTCTCCTTCAGTTCTGATTACAAATATGTGCTATATTGCTGCTTAACTATAATCAGTTTAACATTTTTATTTTTAATAACAGTTTGGGTATTCATTTCAGTTTGTGATAATGATCCCAGCATGTTATAATAATTTGCATCTCACTTCCAAATGCGAAATGATTTTATTTGCATGGTTAATTTCTCAGCAATCCCTCTTAATTTGAAGATGAATTTGTTTTTCAAATTTGATCAATTATGTAAAACAAACAAACAAACAAACAAGCCCCCTGGAATCCCTCAGTGCTCCTAAGACCTCTCTAAAAATCCGTTTTCAATTAATTTTCTCAAACAGTAAACTCCATGGGAGAGTTGTTAAGCACTGGCAGGATGCACAGAGACTGTGGATTCTCCGTCTTTAGGGATTTTCAAAACTTGGCTGGACCCAGCCCTGTTTTGAACCAAGAGTTTCAGCAGGATCATAGAATCATAGAATAGTTTGGGTTGGAAGGGGCCTTAAAGATCATCTATTTCCAACACTCCCCTGCATAGGCAGGGAGACTTTCCTCTAGACCAGGTTGCTCATAGCCCCATCCAACCTGGCCTTAAATACTTTCAGGAATGGGACAGCCACAGCTTCTCTCGGCAGCTTGTTCCAGTGCCTCACCACCCTCTGAGTAAAGAATTTCTTCCTGATATTTACTTTAAATCTATTATTTTCTTTTAGTTTAAAACCATTACTCGTTGTCCTATCACTACACTCCCTGACAAATAGTGCATCTCCCGCTTTCCTGTAGTGGAAAGTGGCCTTCAGGTACTGTAAGGCCACTATAAGGTCTCCCCAGAGCCTTCTCTTCTCCAGGCTGAACAACCTCAACTCCTTCAGCCTTTCTTCGTAGGAGAGTTGTTCCATCCCCCTGATCATCTGTCTTAATAGCCTTCTTCTGGACTTGCTCCAACAAGTCCAAGTCCTTCTTATGTTGGGGCCCCAGAGCTGAATGCAGTACTCCAGGTGGTGTTTATGAGGACAGACTAGAGTTAGAGAATCACCTCTCTCAACCTGCTGGCCACACTTCTTTTGGTGCAGCCCAGGATACAGTTGTCTTTCCAGGCTGCACGCACACACTGCCAGCTCATGTAGAGTTTCTCATCAACCAGTACCCCTGGGTCCTTCTTTTCAGGGCTGCTCTCAATCCATTATCCACCCAGACAGTAATTTTGCTTGGGATTGCCCCTATCCATGTGCATGACCTTGCACTTGGCCTTGTTGAACTTCATGAAGTTCACACAGGCCTGCCACTCAAGCCTGACAAGGTCCCTCTGGATGGTATCCCTTCCCTCCAGCATGCAGCTCAGTGTTGTCAGCAAACTTGCTGGAGGTGCACTTAATCTCATTGTTCATGTCACCAACAAAGATGTCAAATAATATCATTCCCAATACTGAATCTTCAGGAACACCACACATCGCTGGTCTCTACTTGGAGAAAAACTTTTTGAGTGCAACCATCTAGGCAATTCCCTATCCACCAAGTGCTCCATCCATCAGATCGATGTATTTCCAATTCAGAGACAATCTCAAGACCTCCCACCCAAACTGAATCTCTCCATTTGTCTAGAAACAGCCGTTAATCTGATAAAGTGGTACCATTGTACATTGCATTATACAGGGATCCAGTTCTCACGTTTTGGTCAAACATGAGCATAATAATTAATGTTATAAAATATCTAAATTGGATAGAAACTTTATATATTATATGCTATTTTTATGCATGTGTGTTTGCATATGCATATATATGTACATGTACACATTATATAAATATGAAAAATTCACTTTTTATACATCAGAGTTTGTTGCTTGCTTAATATGTTGAGATTTTTGGGGTGTTCTTGCTATTTATATGCTACTGTTAGTTTCTCCTAATTATATTTCAATGTGATTTAATTAATGTAGATTTAACAATCCAACATCTAAATGTAAAAGTTGTTACAACATGGACTGAACCTGGAGTTAGTCCACAAATAATTAGCTTTGAATAAGAACAATAAATAATCTATACAAAAAATGATAACATTCTATATCCTTTAGAAAAAACTCAGTGGTTCAAATTAGCTTTGTCATGTTTTTGACTTAGTTATTCTATATAAAATTGTCAGAGAATTTCTGTTTCCAGTAATTTCACTATAAATTTAAAGTAAATATATGACGTACACTGAGTTACAGCTGCCAGAGTATTTAATTCAGAAATGAATATGACTCATTTATACGGAAAATTATTATACTGATTTTTTTTTTTTTAAGTGAATTTAATTCTATTACCAGCTGTTACATACTTCAGAACAGGTTTTTAATCCAGAAGGTGATTTTACTGGGAGTGATGATAAATCAGTCTACATCTTTATTATAGAATATATTAGTTACTTTACTTCCTTAATACACTAGAATATCATATAACGTCCAGTTTTTCATTCTTGTTTACATAAAATTCATACTGACTTCAAATTATTTGCAACTTAAATGATTCTGGAAGCCACATCTGGCACATTCCATGCTGGAACCTTGAAAGTACATTCTGTTCCTAATAAATGTAATATGAAATATTTCCTAAAAGATGAATTTGGGCAATGAAAATAGATACCATACAAAGTAAGATATTAAAAGGGTATTACTCTTGACAGAATTGATTCTTAAGTGTTTTTATGACCCCAAATATTTTGTTTTAAAAGATTTCTTTCCCAGTTTTTCTTGGCATCTATAGCATTGTTTCAGATGATTGTTACATTTATGGATGCAAAGATACAGCTGCTATACCAGGTTGCTTATGGCTCTGCAAGTAATATTGGCTGTATTCCATCTGTTGTCTAGAGGATATCAACGGCATTCTTCTTTTGTCTGGTCTTTTAGAACACAATATTCAGGAAACCACTGAGCACAGATATGCCTTTAATGCCAATCTAACACAGAAAGTTTCAGTTACCTGGGACTTGTAGTGGGTTTATATGGCAAGGTTTTGGTAGTGGAGGGCCATAGGGGTGGCTTCTGCAAGAAGAATCCAGAAACTGCTGCATTTTAGATAAGGGCCCCACCACTGGCCAGAGCCAAGCCAATAAGCAATGTTGTTTGCACCTCTGTGAGAGCAGATTTAAGAAAGGGGGGAAAAAAAAGCTGTGTCAAAACAGCAGCTGAGAGAGGAGTGAGAAACAGCGTTGCAGACACCAAAGTCAGTGAAGAAGGAGAGGGAGAGGTGCTCCAGGCCCTGGAGCCAAAGTTCCCCTACGGCCTGTGGAGAGGCCCCTGGTGGAGCAGGCTGTCCCCCTGCAGCCCATGGGTCCCACACGGAGCAGATCTCCACGCTGCAGCCCGTGGAGGAGCCCCCGGTGGAGCAGGTGGATGTGGCCTGGAGGAGGCTGCGGCCCATGGAGAGCCCCCGCAGGAGCAGGCCCCGGGCCGGAGCTGCAGCCCGTGGAGAGGAGCCCACGCAGGAGCAGGGGGGCTGGGGGGAGCTGCCACCTGTGGGCAGCCCTCACAGGATCAGTTTGGGAAGGACGGCATCCCGTGGGAGGGACCCCATGTGGAGCAGGGTAAGAGAGTGACCATGAAGGAGTGGCAGAGGTGAAGTGTTACAGTCTGACTGCTGCACCTATTTCCCGTTGCCATGATCCCCTCAGGGGGAGGAGGTGGGAGAGTGTGGATTTGGGGAAGGTGTTTTTGGTTTCTTTCCTTTGTTTCTCACTTCTCTAGCTTGTTAGTAATAGGAAATAAATCTTACGGTCTCCCTACACCGAGTCTATTTTGCCCATCACAATAATTGTTATGTGTCCTTATCTCAACCCTTGAGCCCTTTACATCATATTTTCTACCTCATTCCCTTTGATGAGGGGGGGTGAGAGAGTGTCTGTGGGGGAGCTCAGCTGCCCACCCAAGTAAAACCAACAGAGGACTACTGACAAATTTCATGATCTAAGAAAAAGTTTTATGTTCTCAGTGCTCTATAAAAATATCATGTAAGACTGAAAATTTATTTGAAAATTTTCTCATACTAGGAATTTTTAAGCCAGGCTTATAAAAATGTCAAATTTTTGAAGAATTACTACTAGAAATTTGATCAAAACCATAAAATTTACCTTTTTGGTAAATTTTGTACATGTAAAACATATTTTACCATTTATTTGGATCTGTGAAGGCTAAAAGGTTGTTCTTTTCTTTCTTTTTTTTTTTTTTTTAGGTCCAAAATTAATGTAACTATATATATATATGTATACAAATAGAGCATTTAAAATCCACTAAAAAAGACTGGGTCACATAGCTGGGAAGAGAAACACAAGAGGAGCCCAAGCTGACAAGAAAAGAAACATCTGGGTGCCCTTAGAGAAAAGACAAAGAAGTACCCTATAAAAGCTGTGTGCGCTATTTAGGATAACAGTAGCCATGAGAAGTCAGAGTCTCTCATGCTCCTGTGGTACTGTATTATAACTTTATTATTTCTTTTAAAACATTTAGGACCAGCTTTGACCACTCTCCGCAACTTTTCGTGCTTCGAGCTGAGGGAGACACCACACTTCTCATGAAAAGTGGAAGTAGAGCAGCCAGTGTTACGAGAAGTAATTTCCTCTTCTTTCCAAGGTCCTCTGGGAGGAATTTTGCAGGAATGCAGATTAAGTAAGTATTAGAGATACTTATACTCTGGTTGGCTTGTGAAAGCATTTGCTTAAAAAAAAAAAAAGTGCTAAAAGTCTTAATTTAAAAGAAGAGATAATCCTACTTGAGACTGGTAAGGACTGAAGTCTTTATCAGCTGCATTGCGGGTGGAGACCTTTGGGACAGAAAGGATGAATTCACCTGCTTCATTTCAAGCCAAATAAGCCTGCAAAAGAGATCTCTAGAGAGTCTGCTCATGTAATTGAGGGTCTAGCGTCATTTAAGTGCTGGACTTCTGTCAGCTGTGTCACGTCTGTCAGGCACCTGCAGTTTAAGTCCAGACAGGAGAGACAGAGTTGAACAGGTACATGTGCAGATTGCATTTCATCACGTTCTGTTCCAAGCCTCTGCCAAGCATGTCAGGTACACTGACCCTTCTTGCCAGAGTAATGATATTCCTTCTCTTTGAAGATAACTGTAAGGAAATGCGTCAGTTCCTGTATACACACCACTACAAATAGGGAGAATTCTCTTCCTCTCTCTCTTTATACAGTACACATCATAATGCACGTGATGTAAGGTGAAAAATTATGTGCAGCACCCAACACAATATCCTGTGTTTAAGCTTCAGAAGAAATTTTACTATGTGGCCCAAGAAGTTCTCCAAGACTGTAACAAAGAGAAAGATGCCATGAGATTCTGGTCTGTCCTGTTTCTTGTTGCTTCTCTAAAAATGTCAGAGCTCTTCTTAGCACGGAGCCATTTCAGCCCTATCTTTCTAATCTTTGTCATGGTCTTTATAGCTCTTGTAATAAATAATAAAGCCTATTGCTCCTGTCCCTCATGTCTTGTTTCTTTCATCAATGTGCTCTGTTGGGGCCTTGTTTTGCTACTGATTCTTCCACAAATCTCAGAAAGGAAGAATGGAAAAAAAAAACATAAGGACAAAAAGAAAGTATGTAATGGGATCAAACATATGCATTATTTTCCTATTATTATTTGACATTCAGTGTCTGAATTACACAAGCATTACTACTATGGAGGATACATCCTGTTCAGTGTTTTGCAAGTGATAATATAAACTGCACATGAGGAATTTTGTAGGAAAAGTATACCCAATATAGTTTGATATGTTCCCCTCTACCCTTATTTCCACATGTGTAAACTTCAAAATAATACAGATACCTGATGTGATTTCTCTGTATATACTAGTGAAATAATTTATCCATACAACCCAAAACAAATACCCAAGCCACATACATATAATTAAAACAGTTTTAATCAGTTTTGGTTAAGAATTAAAACAAACATTTACTTTGTTTTCCTTATTTATTATAACTATATGTTTTGTAGTTTCAGTGGGGTAAACACAACACTTGATGAACACTAAAAGTGGAAGGCATTATGCAACTTGATAAGCAGTCATGTCACACACTAAATTAAGTAGGGTCCACAAGGCCACTCAGTATTCCTGTCCATACTTAATAAACTCTGAAAACACTTCTCAACACCTTATAAACAAGCACAAGGACATTATTAAGACGGAATGTACTATGTGAGCAAGGCATAAATTGTACTATGGGTTTAAGTTTACAGAGTATCAAGTAATTCCTTAGGTACAAACAGCTGAGTACTCCTAATAAACCGACCAAACCTCTGCTAGAAGAGGACGGCAAAAATTCAGTGATTCCTTTGCCTCTGACTTAAGACAAAATGTTTTTTAATAGATATCCAGAAGAATCTCTGAAGCTGTTTTTTGATCAGTGAAATGTTATATATGCATAGTACAATAGGTATACTTGTTCACTTTCTGCTGGGAAATATCAACAAATTAAATATTTAGAACCTCTTATTATAAACTTCAGTGTCTACTCCCAACACTTTACTATGCTGCTATATCATCTCCCAAAAAAGTCATCAATTGAATAGGTTTTTTTTTGAAAAAAAAAAAAACCCTCATGTTCACCAATAAATAAAATAAAATTAAAATAAAATAAAATAAAATAAAATAAATAAAATGTCAATCCAGTTACACAGGGAGATTTTAAGGTACTGAGAATGGAGAGGTTCTCAATCTGTTCACAATCTGAGGAAGAATTGTCAGATGTTTTCTATTGTAATTAAAAACATTAAATCATATAACCATTAGACACATATACATACATAAATCATTCACACGGCTACTTCAACAATAAAAATTACCTCATAAATCTAAAATTTTAGTGGATAAACTAGTAAAATAGTATATATTAATATTATTAATAAAATAATAAAGTAAAATAAATTAATATAGATAAGTTGAATAAATCTAGCACTTTTTTCTTTATAAATTCACCCTGTTTTCTGAAGGAGTTATTTGTTATTGAAAGTAAAGGATTTGAACCTTTGTTTTTAGCTGTGAGAGCATCACAGGAAATGTTCTTTAAATCTAGGAAGAAAAAAATGGGGAAAGAAATGAAATTTTAATGAAGCGAACAAGCCTTCTATATGAATTTCATAACATTTTGTGTTTCCCTGCACAGTCGGACTGATTCCCATGAAAGCTCTCTATGTTTCTGAGTATTATTATTATTTTTTTTAACTTTTTAAACTTTTTAAGAGTTTTAATTCCCCAGGTCTTTGCTTCTTCTTTTCTGGTATTCCTCTTGATTTAGAAAGTAGAGCAAAAATTATGAACCATCTATGTATTGCTTTCTATTATTAACCTTTAACAAAAACAACAACAAAATCTGAGGAGTATATTTAAGCTTTTCTTTATTTTTTTCCTACTGCTAAGTTCCATATTAAACTATATCAATATCCTCATATTATACCCATTTGGAAGAACTAGATATATAAACATGAAACAAGTAGTAAGCATCAAACAGAGTTTAACAATCAAATTCCTTGCTAATCGGGTGGCATCTGTATCCAGCTTAATACAATATTCATGAATAATCCAACACAATTCTATATTTGTCACAGATGATAAGTTAAATGTCATCTGAAATTCTGAAATTTCTGAAATTTCTCATTATATATGCATTGTTTTATGTTCTCAAGGTTCTGTGATATATTTTATTATAAAAGGACAATTTGGGATTACCAAAAGATCTATATTTCCAATTTGAAATCTTAACCAGTAATACAAAGATGTACATTATATGAGAACAAAGGAGGGATGATAGGAAGAATCCATGCATTGATCTTTGGTAAACTGAATGAAGTCTAAAGTAGTGTATTTATCCTGTACGTAGAAGCACCACCTGATAAACTGTATAATATCATAGAAGTGTGTACAGGGTCTGTCTGGGATGGACAACTTTCCTTGCCGCAGCCCAGATAGTGCTGCACTCTGCACTTGTAGCTAGCAAGTGTGATATCACACAGCACATGTGTGATATCACTGCCAAGCAGTGCTGGCACAGCATGTGGTCTTGACCAAACCCCCAAACCCTCCAAACTCCCCAAAGCCAGTAGGCTGGGAGTGGGCATCACCAGGGCAGCTGACCCAAACAAACCAAAGGGATATCAAAGGGATATTCCGTACCATGTGTTGTCACACTCAGCAATAAAAGGTGGGAAAGGGGAAGGGGTGTGTATGTGGAGGGTGGTTGTTACAAATACGTCTGTACTCCTGAACAACCACTAAGCACATTGAGGCCCTGCTTCCAGGATATTGCTGACCGTTGCTCATTGATGGGAAGTAGAGAATAATTTTTTTTCTCTCTCTTTTCTTCTCTGCTACCATTTCTTTTTTTCTTTCTTTTTCCTTTAATTAAATTATCCTTATCTCAGCCCTTGAGACTTTTTCTTTCCCATCATATTTCTTCCCCCTTTGAGGAGGGGGGTAAGAGAGCAATTGTTGTGGAGTTTAGCTGTTCATCAGGATGAAACCATTACAAAGTGTTAAAGATAAAAACAATTCACAGCAACTCATCTAGAATATATATATATTTTTTAAAGGACAATTATTCCTAAAAATAATAATAGAAAATAGAAAAATATCTGTAAAGAGATAAAAGATGTCATTATTCATGAAATTTGGGAAAAAATAAATAATAATAATAAAAAGAAGAAAAGTAAATAGAAGCATCACTTTTTTTTTTTCCACAGTTTGATTGTGGTAGTACCTGTCTAATAAAGTTTTTTTTTTTTTTAAGTCAATCTAAAATTGATTATAATTAAGCATGCATACTGCTATATATATGTTTAAGCTCCCGTGCATTTAGAAAAATCTGTGCTTCGTAAAGAAGCAATACTCTCCATTTTCATACCAGCTCTTCCACTTCAGCTGGAGAGGAAAGTGACATTTTCCCCATAAGTTTGATAGACCCAGTAGACTTCAACTTCTTTGAGAGTAACCTTTCAATTTTTGCTGCACAGTGTGTCTGTCACAAGGCAGTTTCACAAAAAGACATCAGTTGCACTACTGACATAGCAAAGTTTTGTAAAAACAAATTGTTTCAAAGGCATTGAGAAGATTTTGCATTTAGCCAGTGAGAGTGAAAAACATGTCTGTGCATATGAGCAAACCTCATCCCATCCCCACAGCAACAAAAAGTGCACAGTCCCAAGTGACATCAGTGGGATCCATCAGCTGTCAGATCCCAAACTGCTCCCGAAGGGAAAATTCTGTGCAGTACAACTTGTCATTAGTCCATTTAATAATAATTGCTTTCTCATTTTTACTATCTTATTTTATTTTGTTACTCTTTTATAATTTGTTTGTCTTTAATGAGGATGTCTTAAGGATGATTTGCAAAACAGGTTTGTGGACAATATTAATCTCTCCAAAACTGTAACCGTCACTCCAGTGAATTTGAAAATCTTTATAGCACTGTCATAAAAACTTCATAAAGCTGATTCTAGACTTTACTTGCCTCACACACATGAAGGAGGGAAAGGAAGAGAAAAGGAATTACAGGTTGTTTGTTTTTTTTTTTTGTAGTATTTTATTTTACTTACCTTGGTTTGATTTTATTTTCCTCTCCTGCATAATGGACAGTTAAATGTGAAAGGCATAGCAGGCTCTAAGGAACAGAAACCAAGCTTCATGCTTAATGAGCTGAAATAGGAAGCTGATAGAAAACAGACTCTAAATCCATTCTTAGCATATACAGGAAGTACCAAGGATTCACAGATGCTAATCCCTAGTGATAGCCATTGAACTGCAAGTCAAAACTTCCAGAAATGTAACATGAACAAGAATAAAGCTGGAAACTAGACACTGGGGAAAAAAATAGTAAAAATTGAAGTTATATCTGTAGGAAGAGATTTTTCAAAACTTCACTTGGCACATAATTTTTAAAGTCAAGTTTGAAATGTATTTAGCTGCAAAGGGAGAGTAGCCAAGGGAATTTTCAGAAGCACTAAGATTCATATAAGAATTGTTTACACAACCCCACTAAGTCCTTGACTGCAGTTTTGATTCTTAGCTATTATGATTTAAATAAATAAAATAATTTTATCTTTTAATATGTTAGTTTAAAAACATGAACTGTCTGATGATTCTATCTGCTATATATATATGACAGATTATATATGATTATGTGATTATATACATGTGGCCATTACATATGATATGTGTGATTATATATATGTGTTGCTTTGGAAAGTCTATTCTACTTTTATATATATATATATATGCATATGCACTTAGCATATTATAGTGAATGTCTTTCATCTTTCAGTGGTAAATTTCATTTAAAGGCAAAGAGGAAATTTTCCAGTCTTGATTATATACAAAAACATGAAGACTTTACTTTTCTCCTCAGCTGTTTTTTTTGTTTTTTTGTTTTTTTTGTGGTCTTCAACCAAAAAGTTTAATTAAGCAGATTACTGCAGCTCATGATTAGATTGTCTTTATGTGCATCTGAGAATGCACTTATTGTCAAAAATATTAGGCAACACATCTTCTACCGTTCAACTAAGAGAAAATGAGAATAGATGTGACTGAAGATTTATTTATCTATCTATTTATTTATTTATTTTCACAGAGTGAATATATCAATTTATTAATGGACCTAAAAGCCTGAGTGCTGAAAGCCAGTATTTTTCTGAATACTAAAACATGTAAACAGTACAGTTTGCAGCAATGCAGTTGTCAACTGTATTAACAAAAATGTTCACCAAACCATTATGTGTTCTGGCTCTATCTTCCTTTTTTTTTTTTTTCATTCTTCTTTAAATCATAATGCATATTGTCAGTATGGGACATGTCGTTACATCTTTTTTTTTTTCTCCTTTTTCTGCCTGTTCAAAATTTCGATTTCAACAGAAAATTAATGAAAATATGCATTTCAAGAACATTTTTTCTCAGAAAAAAAATGCTGTAAGCATCCCATTTCTCCACAAGATGGAGCTCATTTACTACATTAGAGTAACACAAAGTATCTTGAAAGGCAGTTGGCTTGTTGGCATTCTTTTGTCAAGCACAATCAAGACTAAGTGTGATTAAATAGTCTTGTATTTATGGATGACAGAGATGTCCACAGAAAACATTGTTTGTATCCTACCATAGTTAATCCAAAACCAGCAGGCAAGTACTAAACTTTAGATTAAGTCTTAAATGTTCTTTACCAACAGTAACAAGATTTTATTAATATTTTAGATTTAGATCAAGAATCCAGTACTTATACAATATAACAACACGGGGAGAGTTCTGTGCTGTGTAAACACAATGATCACATCTTTGAACCTTTAGAAAAGGAGCTTTAGTGTTTATGTAAAAACCAAACTCCAGAATCAGAATTACATCCTTGAAACATGAATCAGGTAGAATTTTCCTCCCAATATCATACTTCCTTAATAGTAAACCAAGGGTTGCTACAAGGTTTTCCCATAACAATTCTCTGACTGAAAAGTGTTCCTTGGTTTGTAGGTATCTGCAGTGGCCCAGCTCTGTGCAGGAAGCAGACACAGTCAGTGAGATCTTCCATAACAATCACAGAATCATAAGCTTGTTGGAAAAGACCTCTGGAGGTCTTCTAGTCCACCATCCCATACACAGTCATAGCTGGAACAACTTCATGTAGGTTTGGCTGTTGTTAATAATGTGTCCAGCTTTCTGAAAGACAGTGCACAATCCTGACCAGTTAAATATATGGTCTGTGTACTTCCAGTATTTGAGTATCATTTTTAATGGAAGCATCAGTGTTTCATCTACAGAGTAGAATGCTGACATACATATATTATGCAAAATACCAAGCAAATGTAAAATCTGTGGAAGTAGATCAGAGATGAAAATCTTTTATATATCATTAAAGGACACATCCAAAAGCCTATCCAATGATGTATGCTGCTTTGGTCCACTTTCCATGGAGGAATGCCATAGGCAAGAAGGTTTTTAATCATACCTTGGCAATTATGTCAGTTAGAAGAACTTTAGGATCCAGAAATCAGGTAGAACTAAGGAAACTTCATTCAGCATTACAACAAACCTTGCAATTACTGAATATGCCATAACTTAAGAGAAGCATTGTACATTTTCCATTGCTGTTTTACAGTTTAGCTTTGTTTCTTTGAGTTAAGTGGATGAGACCTGGTGTAATCTGGCTCCAGGAGCATGGAAAAGCTCAGCCATCCCTGTTTTTCTTTCAGTGAAAGCTTTCATTGGTTCACAAATGTTGTGGTACTTTCTATCAGCTTGCACTCAAAGGAACAAAAAAAAAAAGTAAATGCCTCATTTTCTCAGCATTAGTTCTCTTCTACTTTCCTTACCAGCCCTATTCCATTGAAAGTTTGTAGGTCTCTCTCCTGGTTCTTATCTACATCCATGTTCTGAATGAATACATCATATAAGCTTTTCACACTGTGCTTTGAAACCTGTTGTCTTTACATCTCTACAGACTGACTATTCCTACTTTTCCTTCCCCCCGCCCTTGTTCTCCCTTTCAAACAAGTGCAAATCACAGTCCAATAGCCACAGTTTTGCAACCAATTTTGCAACCTTTACAGCCTTTACTATTCCCATCCTGCCTGCCTACTAAACCTATCTCACTTTTCTGTCCTCCACAGCTTGTGTGCTGTCTCTGTAATTTCTATCGTCATTTCTAATGTTATACTTCTCCTTTCCTGGAACATTTGCTCCAGTGATAGAATAAAATATAATAAAATATAATGGAACAAAATTACAGCTATTTGCGGCACTTTTGCTACCATCCGAGTTTCTGATTTACTGAGCCTTGGATCCTTTGATCTGATCCTCTCGTCTACCCATTCTAGACCAGCTCAGGCTGTTGGTGTTGAAACACTCCCCTTGACATTTCTTGCAAATCCTCTCAGTTCTCCTTTCATTTTTTGCCATTTCCAAGAAGTCTTCTCTTCTCCCCAACTGCTGTCATATCATGCTGTCATATCATATGTCACTGCAAATCATTTCACCAGTCTTTCTTTCGTCTCTGATTTCAGCTTCAATCTCTCTCTTTTTCTCAGCCTACTGCACTCTTCCTTGGCTTCTTTGTTAATGATCTATTTAATCTTTTTCACTGACTGTTCTGTCTTCATTTGCCCTGATGCTTTACTTCAGCTCTCAGACTTGCTGAAATGTCCATCCTTTTCATTTCATGTTTTCATTAAGCTTCACTTCTTTTCTGTCTGATTTCTCTCTTGCTGAGTTTTCCTTGTTCCAGCTATCATCTAATCTTTCTCACCACTCATCATACAGCTTCACCTTCTTCCCCTGTGACGTTGCAGAGCAATTCATTTTGACAGCACTGATAAGTGCCTTATTGTTACACACCTTGTGAATTTTTTCATTTCCTGGGGTGGAACTGATGGGTATTTTTTGAATATGCATGTCAGGTTAGGCTTTACAAAATGGTTTCCCTCTCTCAACCACCAAGTTCAGTGATGAGTGTGTTCCTTTAAGATACACGAAACATTTGTTTTATCAGTTTCTCCTTTTGATGTAGATTTTTACATAGATCTCTTCCCATTGCTTTAGCTATCAAATTCTGGAAAAGGTGGTATTTTCAATCCAAATGAGATGGATTTCATAGGTAAGTGTTTAGGGGAAGGAGAAAAAATCCCAGTTTCGGCCCTTGGTGCAATAGTGAAAAGGTAAGTAGAGCACATAAATATTCTCCTTTACACTCAGGTGACTATTCCATTTGCTGCATTTTCCTCCTTTCCTGGTCTTTTCACATCCATAGTGGGGTATTTAATTACTCAATGGTAAATAGAACAGCTTTAAAAGTTAGATGAAGACATCTATAAATAAAATTGAGGACGTCATAGAATGCCTTGCTTTGCATTGTATCATAGAATACCTAGTGAGATCATCAGAACTTTCCCAGAGAAATTATGAAATCTGGGTAAGAATAAACTCAAGAGGGAAAAGGAATAAATGAATGACTCAGTGGACAAGGGGATGAAAGGGAGTTTTGACTTGTATAAAGCTGACCGTAGATTCCTAATTCCCAGTGAGCATTATTGAGTGAGCTAAACTCAATTCTGCTAATGTGCCAGTCAAATGTCAAAAAGTTAGGAAGTTCATTTCATAGTGTTGATCTGAGGGTTCACTTCTAAGATCATAAATTTCGTCTAACAGTGAAATACTTCAGCAGACATAATTGAGGTTGGTATCTGATTAAGTCTACTTGCAGTCACTGAAAGATAAAATTATGTTACAGAAATTGAAGAATAGGAGCAGTTACGTTCTTATAAAGGCCATCTTATAAAGTGTTGGAACAGACCCAAGTCTATAATCTAAGTTGTCCAGTTAGCAAGGATTCAAGCTGCAACTGCTGTTTGACTTCACATGCCTAAATATCTCTTAAAAGTGGTCAGAAGATATTAATTATTGCATAGCTGGCATATTTGGAGGAAGATAGATATTAATATTTTAGCAGACTCTAAGAAATCCTTATAGTAGATATCTATGTTTAAAATTAAGTGTTCAACAGATAAGATCAATAGAAAATTATTCATAAAAGTAGTTTATCAAACCCAAAGTTGTCCACACAGTATTGTTTAACTTACTGTAGCAACTCTCATATGTTGTATGACTATACATACAATATCATATCTGGATTAGTCTTTTTTTTTACAACCATAAGAAAAATAATATATAATTTCAAAATAGAGGCAGAGTGGGAAAACATTTGGTTTTTTATCATTTCTCTCTCTTCAAATTCTTTTGCATGTCTTTTCTCAAAACCCATAAGAATCAGAGAATGGAACAGAGGGATTAAAAATAGCTATTTTATAATTCTTTGTGTTTCATTCATCATCAAATAAAAGTAGACTTTGAACATGGTATAACAGTGCCTGTTAGTTCAATCTGAGGAACTGATTATTTCTGACTCTGTAATGAAGCTCTGAGTTGGATTAGGCAACTGCCAAATGGAAGATCCAGCCTTTGGTTGCAGGCAGATAAGTAGCAAGTAGGTTCACACCTTACATTGCAGAAAGCCTGTGTCCAACTCTAACTTTCCTTAATTCCATTTTATGTTCACCAAAATGAAACAAACAAACAAAAAGCCTTTGATGGCACATCTTAGATTTGTTTAACAACCAGACACAGCAGGGTAATGATCCCTAGTGTTGGACATCGACTGAATAGATGCAATCTCCATTTTTTTCTCATGGACATGACTAGATTTTATTGCCAAAAATCTTGATTGTATCTGTTACTCCACACTTGTAAAACACTGATGTTGGTGGAAAGAGACTGTGTGAGGGTGAAAGGCCTAGGAGAAGACGAGGGAGAGGCAGAGGGTACAGTCTTTACTGCAGGGACCTCAGCTTTCCTCTGATATGTAGAGTGACACACCATTATCCATGATTTTTGACAGCATGTCAGTTCCCCAATGCTTTCCTCTCAATAAGTTGGGCTCTCAGAATTCATTTGATTAACAAAACCCCACTAAGACTGAAACTTATAGACTAAGACTGAAACTATAGATCTGAAACTTGCCAAAGTGGTGGTGTGTGCTTTCTCTGCTCTTTAAATTCATAATGCTTCAAGATGTGCACCCTGATATAGTTGTATACTTCTCAGCAGGTCTCTAATTTCTTTTGTATGTAAAACTGTATGAATAAAAATTAGCGGAAGCCACACTGAGTGATATTTCCTTTGGTCACTGTTTACAGCAATCTTATATGTTTGAAAAATTTCAAAATCATTTGCTGCTGAACTAGGATCACCAAACAGTAAAGGGAAGAGGGAGGAAAAAAGAAAAAAACTGTAGTAATTCATAATTTCTTTGATTTTTTATGTGAGTTGGACTCTTTGTTCTGAAGAAGCCAATTTCACATCAATCACATTTATAATTAGAAATTTTAATTGAGTGTTCTGAAATAAAAATAAGGTGAAAGTCCTCTAGTAAAATATGCCACCATATTCAAGAAGACAGTAAGGAATTCCAAAGATGTAGAAATTTATACACTTTTTCCTCAATATGGTAAAAACAGACACTACTGGCCATACTGATAATACTGTATTTTTTTTTCTTTTACATCTGTTAATCTCATTCTTTCTTGTCTGTCTTGCCTGCCTCTGTGGTGGTTAAAAATAATTAAGCATAGAATAATTACAGTTTTATTTCTGTCAGGCATAGCCCAGAAAGTCATCAAACTTTCATCCTGGTTTTATTAAATAAAAACAAAATGGTGATTGCTACACTCCCTAATAAATGATGATAATGCTAAGAATACAGAACAAAAATATTCAAGTATTTCAAAATTTCACATTTTCAACAGGAACTTGACTAAGAAACGGCTGAAAAAGATAGAAATCTTGCTAGTGTCAATTCAAAGCTGGGCTGTTTAAGAACTCTGATGCCAGACTGCCATGTCATTGGAGTTAAGCCACAGAACTCACAATAAACTCTTGTCCATACTTGGAAACATTAGAAGGTTTTTCAGCCTAGCTCCCCTTGTACCTTCTTCCCTGGGTATAGACAATGGCTTTTCTCTGGTTAGATTTGTTTCAGATATCAGCTGCTAACAGTTGAAAACACAAGGCCTCTTCTACTGTCTGATTATATCACAACAATAACTTTCTCCACAGTGAATTACTTCTTCTTGGATTGTGTGTGTTCACATGACTTAGTGCACACACAGCAATCTTCCCTCCCAGGATAAGTCCTAAAACATTATTCAGTAAGACTGACTATTGCCACTGACTTACAGAATAATTTACTCTTTCCTCTACTTCTAACTGCTGCCATTCTGGGTTTTGCCAGAAATTTTTTGCTGTGATGGAACACTTTGAACAAATGTGCCCCTTTCAGCAAGATGGAAAATAATAAAATAGAAACAAATATACATGAATGAATACAGAAAAAAATAGTAAGAGATTTGACAGTTTCCATGGTCTGAAAAAAATATATATTAAAAAAAAAATAATAATCTTAATGTTCCTGTGTGAATGAAATAGGAAAATCCTTCTTGGTTTTATGATCAGTTTGTAGGAACTAGATTGTTTGCTACATGAGAGCTCAGTGTATTAAGTGTCCACAAAATAAGTACCTAGTGTTCAGTAGCAGGGCTTCTATACGTATAGTTCAAGTACTTGTTGAGAGAAATCCCCTACCCCTAGATGGTGCTTCATAGAGAATTAACGAGGCAGATCGTCTGCATAGAGCATACTAAATCAGGTGTTGCAAATTTCTCTTGAGGAAGCAACTAAATTATTTATTTAATTATTTTTAATTGTCATGGTTACCAGCTTAACCTCTGACTTTGTTTACTGTTATTATGGTTCTGTTTTTAACTGGAAAAAAATCATAGCTGGAGTATCATGGAGAAAGGAAGAAACTGGGGGCTGAAGATACGATTTGAAAACAAGTCAATACTGATTCAACTAGATAGAATTTCAGTACAACTTTCCTAATGCAAATTTTCCCCAAATATGAAGTAGAAAAATTATTCATCCATATAGTTTTACCAATTTTTCCTCTTCTGGTTTCTTCAAAATTTTAATATATATATATATATGTAAAATATCAATTTTCTGTAGTATTTTTCAAACTTTATTTTAGATAGTTAGTGTAGGGAAGGGACAGCAGGTTGTATGAGGGATAGAAATTAAATTGGAGAGTTATAGATAGTGAACAAAGAATAGTATTTGTAAAATGTTTTGCTATTCAAATTTCATTATTTTAATGGAAGTCAAATAACCAAATACCTTCAGAAATATGCCTAGAAATATAGTATTTCTATATTTCTAGACATATTTTATATATTATATATATTACTATATACTGTATATATAGTATAATCAGGTACAGCTGAGAGGAATGTATTTGCTTGAATAATTTTCAAGTTACTGTTACACTGAGTATTTGTGTCAGCAGATGCTTTTAATGAAACTGAGATTTATAATGCAAAGAGGAAACACAATGAAAGCAAGGTTACATGTGAAATAAGAAATTAAAAAAGGGGAAAAAAAAGAAAGAAAAAAAAGAAATAAAGAAGTTACTAACATGGAAAACGACTGCAGGGCCTGATTTAAAGCATGACCTATCTCCCAATCTTCCTCTCCACTCACTGGCCCTACAGGCAATGTGTCAACATCAGCCAACTGGGTCCCAACCCCAACACAACTGCAGGGCCTGAAGGAGAGGTACCGGGGTGAGACACCCCAAATGGGGATGGACCCCCTGCCCTGTCGCTGTCGGGCAGAGGGAGGCAACCTAGAAGTTGAGGAGGGATGGAGACAGGTCCCTGCTCGACATTTCAGGCAACGCCCCCCCCTACTGGCCCCACCTTCCCAGGTGCCCTTACGTAACAGATTTGAGGCCCTGGAGCTTGAGAGACCGGTGGGTGAGGACGAGGTAGAAAGTCTACCCAGGAGGATGCCTAGGGCGAGGAAGCCGACTCCACGCCTCAAGACTGCCTCCACCAAGAAAGACAGAAGGGTGATTGTAGTAGGCGACTCCCTTCTCAGGGGAACGGAGGGCCCTATTTGTTGACCTGACCCTACCCGTAGGGAAGTCTGCTGCCTCCCTGGGGCCAGGGTCAGGGATATTGCTAGGAAGCTTCCCAACTTGGTTCGCCCCTCTGACTGCTACCCTCTTTTGATAGTCCAGGCTGGCAGTGATGATCTTGAAGAGAGAAGCCTGAAGGCTATCAAACGGGACTTTAGGGGACTGGGATGGTTAGTGGATGGAGGGGGAGTACAGGTGGTGTTTTCGTCCATCCCTGCAGTAGCAGGGAGGGGTACCGAGAGGACACGGAAAGCCCACCTGATTAACACATGGCTCAGAGGCTGGTGCCAACACAGAAATGTCAGGTTTTTTGACCATGGGCCACTTTACTCGGCACCCGGCCTGGTGACCGCAGACGGGTCCCTATCTCTAAGGGGAAAACTGATCCTAGCCCAGGAGCTGGCAGGGCTCATTGAGAGGGCTTTAAACTAGGAAAGAAGGGGGATGGGGCTGAAAGAAGGCTTGTTGGAGCTGTGCCAGGGGGAACAATGGCAAAGCCGGGGAAGAAGGCAATGGCCCAACTGAAGTGCATCTACACTAATGCACGCAGCATGGGCAACAAACAGGAGGAGCTGGATGCCATCGTGCAGCGGGAAGGCTATGACTTGGTTGCTATCATGGAAACGTGGTGGGACCACTCTCATGACTGGAGTGCTGCAATGTCTGGCTATAGGCTCTTCAGAAGGGACAGGCAGCACAGAAGGGGTGGCGGTGTGGCTCTCTATATTAGAGAGTGTTTAGATGTTGTGGAACTTGAGGCTGGGAATGATAAGGTTGAGTCTCTATGGATTAGGATCAGAGGGAAGGCCAACAAGGCAAGCATCCTGGTGGGGGTCTGTTATAGACTGCCGAACCAGGATGAGGAGACTGATGAGGAGTTCTACAGGCAGCTGGCAGAAGCCGCGAAATCGTCAGCGCTTGTTCTTGTGGGGGACTTCAACTTCCCAGACATATCCTGGAAGCACAACACAGCCCAGAGAAAGCAGTCTAGGAGGTTTCTTGAGAGCGTGGAAGATAGCTTCCTGACGCAGCTGGTTAGAGAGCCTACCAGGGGAGGTGCCCCACTAGACCTTCTGTTCACAAACAGTGACGGACTGGTGGGAGATGTGGTGGTCGAGAGCTGTCTTGGGCAGAGTGACCACGAAATGGTTCAGTTCTCTATTCTTGGTGAAGTCAGGAAGGGGACCAGTAAAACTGCTGTCTTGGACTTCCGGAGGGCTGACTTTGAGCTGTTCAGGACACTGGTTGGCAGAGTCCCTTGGGAGGTGGTTCTGAAGGGCAGAGGAGTCCAGGAAGGCTGGGCACTCCTCAAGAAGGAAATCTTAATGGCTCAGGAGTGGTCTGTCCCCATGTGCCCAAAGACGAGCTGACGTGGAACTAGACCGGCCTGGCTGAGCAGAGAGTTGTGGCTCGAGCTTAGGAGAAAAAGGAGGGTTTATAATCTTTGGAAAAGAGGGGGGGCTACTCAGGAGGACTATAAGGATGTTGCGAGGCTGTGTAGGGACAAAATTAGAAAGGCCAAAGCTCATCTGGAGCTCAATCTGGCTGCTGCCATTAAAGATAACAAAAAACGTTTTTACAAATACATCAACGCAAAAAGGAGGACTAAGGAGAATCTCCATCCTTTACTGGATGCGGGGGGAAACTTAGTTACAAAAGATGAGGAAAAGGTTGAGGTGCTCAATGCCTTCTTTGCCTCAGTCTTTAGCGGCAAAGACCGGTTGTTCTCTGGATACCTGGTACCCTGAGCTGGTGGAAGGGGATGGGAAGTGGGATGTGGCCCTCGTTATCCATGAGGAAATGGTTGGCGACCTGCTACAACACTTGGATGTACGCAAGTCGATGGGGCCAGATGGAATCCACCCGAGGGTACTGAGAGAACTGGCGGTGGAGCTGGCCAAGCCGCTTTCCATTATTTATCGGCAGTCCTGGCTGTCAGGGGAGGTCCCAGTCGACTGGCGGCTAGCAAATGTGACGCCCATCTACAAGAATGGTCGGAGGGTAGACCCGGGGAACTATAGGCCTGTTAGTTTGACCTCAGTGCCAGAGAAGCTCATGGAGCAGATTATCTTGAGTGTCATCACGCGGCACTTGCAGGGCAACCAGGAGATCAGGCCCAGTCAGCATGGGTTTATGAAAGGCAGGTCCTGCTTGACGAACCTGATCTCCTTCTATGACCAAGTGACGCGCTTGGTAGATGAGGGGAAGGCTGTGGATGTGATCTACCTTGACTTCAGTAAGGCTTTTGACACCGTTTCCCACAACATTCTCCTCATGAAACTGGCTGCTCGTGGCTTGGACTGGCGTACGCTTTGTTGGGTTAAAAACTGGCTGGATGGCCGGGCCCAAAGAGTTGTGGTGAATGGAGCCAAATCCAGTTGGAGGCCAGTCACTAGTGGAGTCCCCCAGGGCTCAGTGCTGGGGCTGGTCCTCTTTAATATCTTTATCGATGACCTGGATGAGGGGATCGAGTGCACCCTCAGTAAGTTTGCAGATGACACCACGTTAGGTGCGTGTGTCAATCTGCTCGAGGGAAGGAAGGCTCTGCAGGAGGATCTGGATAGGCTGGACCGATGGGCTGAGGTCAACTGTATGAAGTTCAACAAGGCCAAGTGCTGGGTCCTGCATCTGGGGCGTAACAACCCCAAGCAGCGCTACAGGCTGGGAGAAGAGTGGTTGGAAAGCTGCCTGGCGGAGAAGGACCTGGGAGTACTGGTTGATAGGCAGCTGAATATGAGCCAGCAGTGTGCTCAGGTGGCCAAGAAGGCCAACAGCATCCTGGCCTGCATAAGAAGCAGTGTGGCCAGCAGGTCTAAGGAGGTGATTGTCCCCCTGTACTCGGCCCTGGTGAGGCCGCACCTTGAGTACTGTGTTCAGTTTTGGGCCCCTCGCTACAAGAAGGACATGGAGCTGCTTGAGAGAGTCCGGAGAAGGGCAACGAAGCTGGTGAGGGGTCTGGAGAACAAGTCTTATGAGGAGCGGCTGAGGGAGCTGGGATTGTTTAGTCTGGAGAAGAGGAGGCTCAGGGGCGACCTCATCGCTCTCTACAGGTACCTTAAAGGAGGCTGTAGGGAGGTGGGGGTTGGTCTATTCTCCCACGTGCCTGGTGACAGGACGAGGGGGAATGGGCTAAAGTTGCGCCAGGGGAGGTTTAGGTTGGATGTTAGGAAGAACTTCTTTACTGAAAGGGTTGTTAGGCGTTGGAATGGACTGCCCAGAGAGGTGGTTGGGTCACCATCCCTGGAGGTCTTTAAAAGACGTTTAGATGTAGCCCTTAGTGATATGATTTAGTGTAGGACTTGTTAGTGTTAGGGCTGAGGTTGGAATAGATGATCTTGGAGGTCTCTTCCAACCTAGATGATTCTGTGATTCTGTGACAACAGTCAGACTGTACAAAAGGTGTGGGAAAATATTGGATGTAACACAGCCAGGGCTGGTTTTGTTTGGAGTTTTTTATTTTATTTTTTTTTAGTTTTTACTTAAAGAGAAACAGTCTATTTTGATTAGGTGCTACTAACTTTATTTTGGTGCATTAAAAAATAAAAAGGGGGTTATTGTTATATTGACTATGTGTTACGTTAGCTTAAGAGAAACATTGAGAACATTGAGGTGTATCCTCATTAGAAGTGTCTTCAGGTCACCTTGGCAAATAAAGCATATTGTCCACATGCATCTGACTGAACTATTCCCCTTTTAATTTGCAGTAAATTCTTTTCTGTTTTAGTGTTGTCTTGCTTATTAGAAGCATATTTTACTTTTACTATAACTTTTTTTTTTCCCTCTTTCCTTCCCTGCTGCTTTTCCTTCCTGTAAGCTACTATACAAGGCTTTTTCCTCATCCTTTCTCTTTACCCCTAAAACTCTTTTCCCTTTTTCTGTCATTCATTTCATGTGTACTCACTGTCATCTTCTTTCCATTTTTCTTTCTCCGGTTCATTCACAGTTTCTGTTCTTCGGCAGACAATTAGCGCGAAGGGTATGACAAGTATCTATTTTCATAGCTTCTATACATTATACTATACTGTCTTTACCTCCATGTAATTTGAAGTCTCTATTCCCCTATCTCTGTTTTTTTGTATGCTAATTGATTAATTCTGTGGTTGGTTGATATTTTAGGTACTCATGTACTTCTGACGCTCACTCCCCCCAGTTTAGTGAGAAAATAAGCATGGGGCTTGGAAATCAGTGATGAAGGGAACATATATCTAGCTAATATTATTTTTACTCTAAGTATAAACACAAATATAACATGAAGGATATAGGCAGTTCAGGATGCAAAATAAGGAAATCAGAAGGAATCCTGAGGGAAAAAAAAAAAACAAAAAAAACACACTGGAGTCTGATGATATTGCATGAATTAGTGGAATATGGAGACAGATAGATAACCTTTGGTCTAACATCTGTGTTAACACTTACAGTACTTTCCTATTTTCCTGTTACATAATTTTATAGCTTACTTGCATGGAGTAGTATTTAATGAAGGAATGCCAACAGAGAATTTAATTTCTTCTTGATTTTAGGAGGAGATGTGCATCTCCACGTTTTTTAAACTCGTCGCAGTTATTTTATGTACATATACACGCACATTTGTTATTTGCAATGCAAATGGTTTGCCATGGCACAAATGCAGACATTTACTTATGCACCACTTAATTAAGAATTCAGAGTATTGCAAATTAATTCATTAATCAACTTTCTTGTCAGTTTATCTCAAATAATTTAACATTTATGTTGCAAGCCATTAGTAGTACTTTTTCACCCTTGAAAAAGTGCCAATTTAACCAGTATCAGTGTCACCTCATTTCAATAACTATTAAAAAGAAAAATATGGATTTTTCACACACTTGGTGGTTTGTAACAGTATTTTGTGTCATTCTTTTTAAAGAAAAAATCAAATACATAATTATTCAAATGCAGTGATATGAATATATCCCTTATATATAAATAGGAATACATAAATATTGCATATAGTGGTATATAAATATTAAATATAGTAATGTATAAATATATCCTTAACACTGAGCTATTGTAGGTGGGGCAGAACAGTCCATAAACATAACAGCATTAGTGTGACGAAACAAGAGGTGTTAGTACAGTTCACAATAACTGCAAATTCAGGGTGATTCGAATTACATTCAAGAGTGATAAAAATCACTACTTTGAAAAGTAAGCTTACACACAGAAGGCTACAGTAGCCTTTTTTGTATTCCATTATACTTGTATACTTTCATACCTTTTTTTATTTCATTATTTGCCACAAAAGAGTATATTCTTGGAAGCTATTTGGAAGCCACTTAATGTCAAACCAATAATTATCATCATCATCATCATCATCATCATCATCATCATCATCATCATCAATCATCATCATCTTCTCCTTCCCACTTAAATGAAAAGGCAAAAATTAAAATAATTAAGGTAATGATTTACTAGCATTTTTAGTTCAAAAGATCAAAAGGCTGCAAAGCAAAAGTGGAATAATCTCATTATATACTGCTGAAGCTTTATCTATGTTTTCTAAAAAACAACAACAAAGACAACAAAAACAACAACAACAGACACAATATCTTCACTATTTCTATTAAATTTCCTTCAAAGTATGTGCTTTGAACCAACAAGCAAAAAAGATTATGAGAACACTTTTCAAGCAAAAAGAAAAAAACTCTTTTGGAGCTACAACTAGGCATATGCACATAATTGAGATGATCATTCTTAAAAATGTTTGCACTGAGAAAGTGTTTTTGAAGAAGGTACTGAATCTTTGATTTATGCCTCATCTGCCAGCATGGCTGTGACCTTCAGATAGGTTTTTAAGTCTGTGCATATGTGATCAGTATACAGACTTTGATCTTGTTACAGGAGGGACTTTTAAGATGGATCAAAGAGATGGAAGGCATCCCAATGTAATCAAGGTTGTGCCTATGCCTCAAGCCAACACCAAATATATCTAAAACATTTCCGATGTGCCTGTCTGGATGTGTAAAGAGGATTGAAAACTAGAGCAAGATCACTGGTTTGATTTTCAAACTTTTACTAGTAGATCAATTACTAGAAGAGGCTCTTGGAAGGCTGAACATACTAGCTTGGATTAGCTTGGTGACTTATTCAAGCTTTATTAAAAAAAACTCCAGTTAAATCAGTGCACAAGTTCTGATGTGAACCATTCTTTTCTGTTTATTTACTTGGGTGGATTTTATCTAACCAGTCCGGTGTAGGAATGTGCACTTCTAAATTTAGCAAGTATCTTCTTTAGCTTCTTGCAGAACTGATCTTATTTAACTTAAGGCTTTCATGTGCTTCCTTCATCCTACTTCACTGACCTTACATCTTTTTCCCATCCTACAATTATAACTTAACAACGTTAATTCTTCTGACAACTAATTATCCAAAGTGCAAATTCATTTTTTGCCACCAAGCTCAGTTAAGAAATGGATAAGCATGTTAGCATGAAACAGGAAACACAATATACTCCAATTTTGTTTTTAGTCTTATATATGCCAATTACTTGCTAAGAAATTAGTATTTTATCTAAGAACATAAACTACGTTTTTGACCTCATCATAATATTTACACACATATTTAGTTATTAACTACCAAGTTTATTTAGCAGCACAGAGATGTTTCAGCATAATTCTTTAAATTTTTTTTTTTTTTGGGGGGGGGTAAACAAAACAAAAGCAAACAGCGTTAACTATGCCTGCATGTAAACACTCTTTCAAATAAAAATGCAATTTCCTCCTTTGATAATATTTCTCTTCTTTGATCATTTTTTTATATTGGCTTTTAACTTTTTAATTTCCACTGTAATGTGCTGTCATTATTCCTTCTTGGGGAAATGCTTGATCTTTGTGAGAACTTGCTGTGTTTTGACAATAATGTCCTTGGATTAAGTATGGAAAGCAGAGCCATGCTCAAAACTAAACAGAACAATGTTTTTATCTTCAGGCAGTGTCAGATTAGGGCTGTGTGCTCAGCAGGAATTGAAGGCTTATATTTATTTAGAATATTTCACAGATAGCAGTCTACAAAAATATGAATTTGAAAAAGAGATAGTAACTATGCAGAGGGACAATAACAGAATTATAGTAAATTAGTAAATGGTATATTCAACTAAGTGAGTAAACATATTTTTAAAACTAAATGATACTGGGAAAAACAACAACAACAAAAAGATATTTTGTGTTTAGAAAGTATACATTTGCTCTGGCCAGTAACTTACACTGACTTCTAACTCTGACATTTTAAATCCATTACATGGAGTAAAAGCCTCTAAACTATTTTTCTTCTGCCATCTGAAGAAAGACTTTTTACATATCCTCTCAGATGGAGCCATCCTAAATCACTATTCCCTTCTTCAAAAATCATCTTTCCATTTACTATGATATACACTAAAATCCTCAGGATCTGTTTTCTGTAAATATCAGGGGCATGTATTCTACTGACAAAATGTAAGGGAAATTAAATGTCAGTGCAACTTCTGCGTGTATCTCAAGAGTAAAAGTATCACATGACAATGTAAGAGTCTCTGTTCAGAAAGAAAGATGTCATTCCCGGTTTTCATGAACAAACCATAAACTGAAACAAACATTTACCTGAGGACACTGTGATGTTCTAATTTGTGCAATAGAATCAGTTTGAGTCTAAACTTGGTTGAATGAATATGGGCTGTGAATTCACTCCCATTCAGTGGGAACTCACTGTTACTTCTCAGATACCTGTCAGCATTACTATGCCATGTATTATATCACAGATTTTTATTTGACATTTAACATTTGACAATACACATCCCAGAAAAGGGAGAGTCTTTCACTCACAACAGCAACTTATGGACCTAAAGATTTAAAAAATAATAATAAATAAAACTAAAAAAAAAAAAAAAAGGCTTTTAAATAAGGATGCATCTTCCAATATTTCTATAATGACAGTTGTTGATACTAACAAAGTATGGCAGCTATGAGCCAGAGAAGGGGCCTGTCTCCCAGCACTGTGTTTCCGGTTGCTACTGTTGAACTTAGTTATATAAATGGTTGGTCTGACCCAGTAAGACACATCATTTGTTCTGATGTTCTGCACACAGATGCTGCTTTTATTTCCCTCTGATCTCTGGGCTCCATTTACTGTTCTTATTGTTGCAATAGGTTATATGAGAAACTTCAAAAAGACTACTTCTTTCATTATGCAGGTTTTTTTTTGTTGTTTGTTTGGTTGGTTTTTGTTTGTTTGTTTGTTTTTCTTTTCCTATAAGCAAATGCTGTGACCTTTCAGGGTATGACCTTTTTGCCACATAATTTTTAGGCAATTATGACCACATAACTCTATAGTTCTGTATGTCTATGTGGAAACCATCTTAATAAATGTGCTATTATAGAGACCAGATCATATTAATTCCTAACATTGACTCAATTTTAAAAACTGCCAGCAAGGTTTTAAAGAAAAGATTCATATTAGGAGAAGAATTTAGAATTAAGATTATAGAGCAGTCCCGTAATTGAATGGGATTTACTAGCAAACTTGAAAATCATACTTTATAACACTGAGTTTAAAAAGGAATATACCCATATAACATGCAATGATTTATTTTCAAATTCAATTGACTAGTGTGTTGAAGTAAGCATAACCAGGGTCATTTGGTTCCAGCTCCATAAATTACCTTGAAAAGCAGTACTCATTCCATCTGAAATTAGATACCTAGTTAGATAACATAGGAAAACAAGCTTCTTAAAAAATTAGCTTGCTTTTTTATTTCTCTGTGGAAGAGACATGAAAAGACCTTACTTTGCATTTTAATTTGTTTACAAAGAAAACCTCATTTAGGAGATTTCTGCTAAAGGAGTTTTTACCTGGTGATTGTGTGTGTGTGTGGTAGTTCCTCTAAATAATCTAAGTCTCCCTGCAACCGAAGACATTGCTTATTTATATTTTCATACTTACATGCGAGAGTACATTTGTCTTGTGTTTCAAAGTATTTATTTCTAATAGAATTATGACACAAAGTAATTATATTTGCTATTTTCACTTCAGTCAACTCTTGATTGGTAAAAATGGATAAGACTATATTTGCACTATAAAATTTGACACTTGCCTCAGGATCATAAAAATATAATGACTTGGGGTAAGTATTAATTTTATTTGTTTATATATATATATATATACAAAAAAAAGGCTGATTGTAAGTAACATTCCAATGTAAAGATTCAAATAGAAAGTGTGTAAAACAAATGTCAAGCTAAATGTCAAATCAAATTAATCCCGCATTCAGGAAACTGATTTAGATACACTGAAAACACACAAATCCCATTTTTCTCTAAAAATTTTCAGTATTCAGGGAAAAGAGAAAAATGAGACAGAACAACAGAAACAACAGAAAATTGATTCTGCAGACTAGAAGTCAAACATTGAAAGTATGATGGAGCACTAATGGATAACTGAACCAGCTAAAGCATAAGTGGTAAAAACACAAGGAACAGTGAAAATGCACCAGTATTTTAAGATGGGAGAGGATGTAGAAAAGGAAAAAGAGACACATGTGAAATGAAGCACAGGACTGAGCAGTTAAAGAAACAAGGACTGACTGATTTCTTTTTGGGGGACGGAGGTCAACACTTTGTATGAACACTGAATAAACACACGGAAGAGTAGGTTTCAGTGTCTTACATAAACTTTTCCTGAACCCTTTCTCTTTTTAATTTTTAGGGCTTTTTTTTTTTCCCCAAAAAAAATTATTAACATAATAAGATGAAGAGAAAAATACTAAGACTGATTATTTTTACTTGCATTATCATGATATGATACAGTATTCAAAATAACAGAAAATAAATTGTTAATTTCAGCATTATTCTAACCAAGTTTTCTAATAAAACCAAACCAGAAAGTGTATTTCTACCCATTCATTAAAAAATACTTTGGCGGTTTCAATTACTATATTGGAGAAAATGAGGTAAAATTTAAAAGCCTCAAAAAAAAAAAAAAGTAAATGTGTGAATTTATTCTGTAAAACTGACACATATTTGATAGTCATTCTTTATGTTCAACCTTAGGGTGGCTATTTTCTGATTCTGTAAAAATTAAATCATCATTAATATTCTTCTTTCATCAGTGTTGTAAAGAGCTTGATGCTGACTGCTACAGCTCTGATGTGAATCTAGTCCTGAACAGTAAACTATCTGGAAGTAATGAATTTACTACAGATCTGGCAAAACAAACAAATAGCAACAACAAAGTATAGCAATATGCATTGTGAATTTCATTCATTTTACCTTAGAGATATCTAATACAAACAAAATTAATTACCACCTAGGTAGATACCTAGTTTTCCTACAAAGTCAGTGAAAGAAAACAGGTGATCTATGCTATAACCTGACTTAATGCTTATGTTCATCACAGTATGATATCAAGGACTTTCTGGATATATTTGTTAAAACAGCCTAGATGTTTGGACATATCCAGATAACTATAATATAAATGTGAAAAGTTCCATCAGTTGAATTCCACCAGATTACTACCTAAAGTTAACTGAAGAGCAGAAGCCTGTTACGAGGAACCTAACTCCTATTTCAAAACAGGCAAATAAGCAGGGCCAAGAAAATATGAATTAAAATGCTGAACTGCTTTTCATGATCAGTCTGTTGACAGATGTGAATCCTTGTGAAGCCACTTTTTGTTTTTTTATTTTTAGAAATAAGAGTTTTGTATTATGGATGTAGCCTTAATGTATGTAGCCAACAGCTCTTGCAAAGAGTTAGTATCTTAGTCACTATGCTGATGAGGAATCCTATTGCAGAATGTCTGTGATTGTATGCTAGCTATCAGATAGCTCACGTCGGTGATTTTGAGGGTAAGTGACCACAGGAAGATTGATCATCATAATATGGTCAGAATAGCAGAAAATAAGAAGGATTAAGACCAACAGAAAGGGCTACTGGAAAGAAAGACTCAGTCAGTCAATAAGAAACAAAAGAAAAAAATATACTTTTTTTTTTTTTTAACGTAAGGGGAAGCCATTTGGCTCCCTTCATACATTAGTAGTCACAGAAGGTATTAATTATTAATAAAATCAAAATCAATTAACAAAATAAAACCCCACTCCTTAAAGCTAAATTGAAGTTATGCAAGCATTTTAAGCTGTATTTTGTCCATTATCTGTTGCTAAAAATGGCTCATAAATGCCAGTTGTTGTGCTAAGCAGCTGAACTCTACAACAGCTCTTTCACTCCCCCTCCTCAAAGGGAAAGGGGGAGAAGAAAAAAAACGATGAAAAGAGCTCAAGCATTGAGATAAGGACAGGGAGATCATTCAACAGTTATCATCACAGGCATAACAGACTTAGCATAGGGCGATTAATATAATTTATTTCCTATTACTAACAAGCTAGAACAGTGAGAAACTAAAAGCCAAATAAAAACACCTCTCCCCCATCCACCCTCTTCTATCCCCCTTGCCCCCTAAGCAGTGCAGGGGACCGGAGAATGGGGACTGCAGTCGGTCCCTAACACTTTGTCTCTGCTGCTCCTTCACAGTCACTCTCTGCCCCTGCTCCATGTGGGGTCCCTCCCACGGGATGCCGTCCTTCCCGAACTGATCCTGCAGGGGCTTCCCACAGGCAGCAGCTCTTCAAGAACTGCTCCCATATGGCTCCGTACCACAGGGTCCATCTGTCAGGAGCAAACTGCTCCAGCACGGGTCCCCCACGGGTGACAGCTCCCTCCCAGGCTCCCTGTTCCTGCGTGGGCTCCTCTCCACAGGCTGCAGCTCCGGCCCAGGGCCTGCTCCTGCGGGGGCTCTCCATGGGCCGCAGCCTCCTCCAGGCCACGTCCACCTGCTCCACCGGGGGCTCCTCCACGGGCTGCAGCGTGGAGATCTGCTCCATGTGGGACCCATGGGCTGCAGGGGGACAGCCTGCTCCACCAGGGGCCTCTCCACAGGCTGCACTGGAACTGCTGCTGCCTGCCTGGAGCACCTCCTGCCCTCCTTCTGCACAGACCTTGAGTTCTGTAGTCTCCTCTCCCAGCTGCTGTTGTGCACAGTTCTTTTTCCCTTTCTTAAATCTGCTTTCACAGAGATGAAAACAACATCACTTATTTTCTCAGTTCTGGCAAGCAGTGGGTCCCCTTTAGAGCCGTCTGAAACTGGCCCATATTTAACATGGGGCAGCTGCTGGTCTTTTCTCACAGAGAACATCCCTCCAGCCCCCCCTCTACCAAAACCTTGCCATCTAAACCCAATACACCAGTGAACACTTCTGTTTTGTTTTCCTTCAGCTGCTTACCTCAATAACATATCAGAAAATTTGTCTTACATTTTATAACAGCAATGCATTGCTATGTAGTTCTGTGATGACTTTGTTATACTTTGGCCACAGTTGCACACATGAAGTATTCACCTATACCTCACTGTGGTATGGCAACCCCTACATAGTACTTCGAGAAACAGAAACATATATTTTAACATGCTACACTGTCTGTCTCTGATTTTCTCATTAAAGGTGCATACTGACTTTCCAATTTTCTCTCTGAATTCCATGTTAAAATTCTCTATTATTATTGCTTAACAAAAATGTGCTTCTGGAGCAAAGTTTTACACAAAGTGCTTTAATCCAGTAATATTTAATGTCTTGAAAGGATTACAATACATTGGAGAATCAGAATTAAGAGAGGATTTCTCACTTATTTATCTGACTCTGGGTAATTCAGAAGGGGAAAACTATCATTCTTTTAGTAATTTCATTAACATTTAGACAATTCAAAATCTATGTCTTACAATAAAATCTATATGAGGTCCAACCTTGTTTACCTCATCTTCCTGCTTTCCTCCTCGTCTCAATAAAATCCTGTTTTACTCTACTGCGTTTCTTGCTGATGTAAGGAAAGTCATGTAAATTATTTGTCATCTGATAACTGGAAAGTTATTGCCTAAATACAAATATTTATAACAATGCCTAAGAAATGAAACAACAGGCAAAGATTATAACTATTACAGAAATGAATATACCATAAAAGAGCATAGCTGAACTTAATCCATTATGTATTTAGTTCCAAGTGGCCTATGAAGAACTACGCACTTTCTTGACAGCTGAAAGTTATTAGTTTTCTTACTAATTATACCAGATAACTGAATTAGCACAGTATAAGCAGGGAAGTATAACTACATACAATGTATATTAAAACCTTATTTTAGATCTACTGATTGAATGTCAGTTTTCTAGAATAAAGGTTGCATTTTAGGCTTTTCATTTATTATTTCTAATTGCTTTAGTAAAGCTAAAAATATAATATTTCAAGAGCACTTCAAGAGTAAAATTTATGCTTCCTAGGCACACCTGAAATGCCACACCAGCGATGTCAAAATCCTTACACAAATAGCAATACAGCCCATATTATCCCTTTCTCGCTCATAACTGAATAGAAATTTCATCTGAAGAAGAAAGTGATGGGAGGACTCACAGAAGGCCTCACTTCAAAAGGCAGGTGGTGGAATCAACCTATGGCTAGGGTGGAGTTAATTTCTTCATCACAGCCCATATACATATGGTGCTGTGGTTTAGACTGGTGACAATGTTGATAACACACTGATGGTTTAGCTACTGCTGAGAATCATAGAATGGCTTGGGTTGGAAGGGACCTCAAAGATCATCTAGTTCCAACCCCCCACCATAGGCAGGGACACCATCCACTAGATCAGGTTGCTCAGGGCCTCATCTAACCTAGTCTTGAACACCTCCAAGGATGGGCCATCTACAACCTCTCTGGGCAACCTATTCCTGTGTCTCATCATCTTCTGAATAGTGCTTACACAACACCAAGGGTTTCCTGTTTCTCACTTTACCCCACAGCAAGCATGGTGGGCACGAGGGTGATCTGAGCTGACCAGAGGGATATTCCATACCATAAAACATCATGCTCGGCAGTAAAACTAGGCAGGGAGAGTTTTTCCAAAGTAGTCATTGCTCAGAGATTGGCCGGGTATTGGTCTGCTAATTTTGAGTGATTGTCTTTGCATCATTTTTTTCCCTTTACTTATTAAACTGTATTTATCTTGACCCATGAGTTTCTTTTCTGCTTTCATCTTTCTGTTTCTCTCTCCCATATCACTAATGGGGGACTGAGTAAGCAACTGGATGAGGGCTTTTCTACCAGCTGGGGTCAACCCACCACATTACCTCAAACCATTCACAGAAAAAGCTAGCTCTCACAGACCTACAAGCCCAGCAAATGGTGTTTGGAAAGAATTGTCATTTGTGTTCGTGCATTTTGGCTTCAGTGAAAGGTGAAACAGAAGTTAAGATGCAACTCTAATGTGAGGTAAACACACACACACACACACACACACACAAACAAAAGTCTACCCAGAGATTTTTGTCCATCTGCATCTGTTTTTATAACATTCATCTTTTCATCTCTTAGAATCCCCAATATTTTTCAGATTTCCCCAGAAACAAATAATTTTGATGTGAAGCACCTAATGTTACTGTAATACTGCCTAGTATATTAGCTACAAAGATGAGAGAATTTTCACAGATATATCCTGGGTCATAAGTTCCAGAGTAGCTTGCACATATTAATTAGTTCCATGAAATATGATTTATGCTGTTTAAAACCATTTCAATAGTTTCATCCAGAAATTAAGCTAGGACTAGCATGCTAAGTGTTTTCTTAGACAGATGATGATGCTACACACTATGCTGCCATGATGGCCAACAACAACAGTCTTACTCTCTTCTTCATCTATGTTGAAACACTTCCAAAGCCATATAAGTTAAACCAGACTATCCTTAGCATTAAAATTTTTCCTTTGATTTACAATGAAACAACTTCTCAATTATATTCTTCTGTGGTTCTTCAACCATAACTTTGAGAGGCACTGTGAGACTAGGACAGAAATCAGGCTTAGTGGTCCAAAGATTTCATACTTCAGAAGCACAGGAACCCCTTTTAGCAGTTTGAGATATTTTTACAGTCATTTTAGAATTGTTGTTTCTTAGCCTCTGAAATACTCAGAACACCAAATAAGAAAAAAAAAATCCATTGTATCTTTAGGTAATCAGGAAAAGTTAAGTTTATTCCTTTATTCTGATTTGACCTTGTCTGGCTTACATCATGATAAAACTGAAACACATCACCTTCATTTGGCATAAAAGTTTCACATTCAGTTAAGAAAACAAAAATCAAGACCCTAACACTAGATACAAAAGTTATGTGAGATATAAAAACATTTTAGCTAAAATAAAAAATAGCTTTTATCTCAATGAAATATTGATTTATTTCTCTTATTCATTTATCTGTCTCTCACTCTCTTACCTACAATAAAGGATATATATATTTTTTAATTATTATTATTATTTTTATAATGGACTAAAAATTAGAGGCTTTTGTCATTTAAGTGTCTTTACTTTTCCTCAAAATTCCAAACTAAAATTGTCTCCCTTTTTAATTTAAGATAAGAGATCATTGACCACAGTTAAGACAGACCCCTAGACTGAGTTTGATTTACAGGGTAATAAATATTTGGATCACACCAGAAGCATATCTAGGTCTTGGAAATGAGATTCCAGTTCAGCGAAGATGAGATCAGGAAATTGAACTTGTAAAATGGTGCACTGAGGCAGAACAGAAAGATGACACAGATATTGCTAGACCACATCTTTTCTCTCTTTTGTTTTTTCTTTTCCACTGAAGCCTCTACTACTTAATGTGTTTATAGGTTATCTAAAATCAGTGTTTGCAGGTCATACACATTTTTTTAAACTCATAAAATCTAAAGACAAATGAGAAGAGCTGCATGACTTCATAGTTCTGGGCAATAGCACAAAACAATATTTGTAGAAATTAAAAAAAAAAAAGTAACCCTTTAACACTCCTATATAGACATTTTTTTTTTTAATTTGTAGAAAGCAAAATATACATGGCTTCAACAAATTGATATCACTGGCTGTTAAAAAAAGATTTGATGGAAATATAAGCTACAGCTCAGAAACTTCCTAACCTGCTAATTTCTGGAATGGTACACCTAATATCAGTTTCCTTCTACCTTTTCTGTTAAGTGTATGTTCCTACTCATGTTAGACAGTGTACAGGGCTAGTCAGACTGATCTTTGGACTATCTCAATACAGCCATCAAAATATTCTTCTGTTTATCCATGGTCTTCATCATACACCATATGGCTAAATCATTTAAAAAAAAAAAAAAAAAAAGTTTGCACAAGTAACCTCAGGAAAAAAAATGGCATTGGTAGCAGGTTTGTTTGTTTTTTCCTTTAAGCAGGAATAGAAATATTTAAATGAAGGTTGGACTCCAGGACAGTGAAACCAAACCTGGGTAGCAATGACAGCATTCCTATCACTGTTGTGGATCCACAGTGACCTCATGGGGTGAGGACATCCTTACAAAGATACAGAAACCCATAATCCTAAAGGAAAAACACTATCTTCACAGACAGGTCGTTTATGCTTTAAAGTACCACAAGCAGTTGGATCTGGCATAACTGGCCCCTAATGTGTAGGCAAGGTCATAGGATTTGTGGGTGAGTGTGGGCATAAGGTTGTGTCCTGTTCTAGTGCAGAATGAAGGGACTGCTGCCACTCTTCCCACTGTCACTGCCCACAGACATTTGTTGCTAATTCTCTGTCTGAGCTGATCATTTGGGCACTTCTTAACACTTTTTGGTCAAAAAGCAATGTTTTCTTAGCAAGTCTGAGCAATAGGACCTTGCTAATCCTTTGTTTGAATTGATTCCTCCTACAAACAGTTCTACCTACAACTAAATAAATTTGCCTTTCACATCTATGCAGAGCAACTGTAACTCTTCCAAGGTAGGTGCAAGTTGTACCCCTCGCCACGGGTGCTGAGAGATGGCAAATATCAGCACATTACATTTCAGCACTGACCACACCCAGCTGTGTCCACTAGCCTCCTTCATTTCAGTCTATAGAAATGTACTGAGTGTAGGTGGCAAGAATTTAGCAGTGGGGGGCAGTGGTCCCAGCCAGCTCCACCATGGGGGCATGGGTGGGCCCACCTGCTGTCCTGTGAGCACCTCGGGGAAAGCCAGAGGAAGAAACAGCAAAATGTGGCACAGAAGTGAGGAGTGAGGGAAAAAGTGTGAAAAACTGCAAGTCCTGAGGGGAGAAGAAAAAGAGAGAGCCCTTTTTTCTATTGCAGGCACTGGGCCAGTGATTCCCCTGCAAGCCCATGTGGAGGCTACAGTGAAGCAGGTTGTCCCCCTGCAGCCCAGGGAGGACTCCATGCTGGAGTAGATTTATCCTGAAGGACTGCAGCCCATGGGAAGGACCCGTACTGTAGCAGGGAAAAAGTGTGAGAAGGATAGGGTGGCAGAGACTCAGCCCCCATTCCCATGTGCCACTTGGAGTGGGAGGATGTAAAGGAGTCAGAGATGAAGGAGTGAAGTTGAGCCTGGAAAAAGGAAAGAGGGGGATGTATTTTAATTTTCGTCTTCATTTCTCACCATTCAAATCCACTTTAACTGCGAAAAAAAATAATATGTATATATATATCATTTTTCCCTAAGTCAGGTCTGTTTTGCCTGCGATGGTGAGTGATCTCCCTGTCTCTATCTTGAACCATGAGCTTTTTTTATTCCATTTTCTCCCCCTGTCCTACTGAGGAGCAGGAGTAAGGAAGCATCTGGGTGATAGTTTGACCTTCAACCATGGTCAACCCACCACCAACAGGAATTTGCAGCAGTTACTTAAGTCTCTACCAGAGCGGAGGAGGGCACACAATATTGGGTAGATGTCAGTCTGCGCTGGCAGTTACCCAGCTCTAGCTGAGGCTGGCGCAAGCTGAAAGCCACTTTTACACCTCTGTGAAGAGACTGTTGCCACCCTTCCCACTGTCACTCACCACAGGTGTCTGTTGCTCTTTCCAATTCTCCATCTGAGCTGATTATCTGGGCACCTCCTAACACATTTTAGTCAAAAAGCAATGTTATCTTTGCAAGCTCTATTCGAGCTCCTAGTGGAAGTGGTTAATGGAATCCTTTGGATTTATTTGATGCCACTAGACTTTAACCTTAGAAAAACACAGAGCATCACACTAGCTGCACAAAAGGCTGCATCCAAGCAATTGCCAGCTAAAAGACAAATGTGCTGTCTGTTACCTTATTACTGAGTTGTGGCTGTGTGCCCATAAGTGGTTGGTCAGCATGCCACACGGCCAAAGAGGGAACATCAGACTCAGGTAACAAATGTAGCATATGTGGTACATGTAATTCTATCGCAAATACAATTTTGTGCATGAATAAACTGCTTGGGAGTGTGTTTTCTGTTGAAGATTTTCCAAGCAATCTTACATATGTTCTCGGATTCATAACTGCAGAGGAACAAGGACAGTTTTTTACTGCATCTAAATTCAGACAGCTACTGAGAGCTCCTGTTTACCTTCTACACACTCCAATCTTTTCACTTGCAAGCTTGAGACCACGAGATGAGTTGGCTGATTCACTCATCTGATAGAAAATTAATCCCTTCTTCCCTCCCACATGCTGAGAAACGTAGTTTCTGTCATCAGTGAACTGAACCAACTCATTCTCCAGGGGAGCTGCATCAAGATGGATGATACAGGGGAAAAGGATGGAAAAATAGACTGGGCAGCATCACAAAATTGCTTTGGATTAAGTATGATAGGAAACTATACCTTGGTAAAATCCTGAACAAATGTCTGGTGATCTTATAGGTGAATACTTTTTTTATTATTTTTAATGTATTTTTTTACTTATTATTTTTATTATTATATTTATATTATTATTATACGTTATATTATATTTATTATTTATTTATTTATGTAATGCCTTCAAAATTAGCATTTTCTGGATATTATGTTGGTTTTACACACCTTTGGGATAGAGATACATCTGTAGGTGACAAAAACAAACCAGTTTTTGCAAGTAGTGAAAACATATTTGTCTATTCTTGCGATTATACTTGGAATCACTTTGCTTATTTACACATCTTTCAGACTGATTATTACTATAAATGCACATGCAGAGCTTTAAATATCCACAGGGGTTACATCAAGCTGTAACACGTTGTAACAGTAAGCATACACCCTGTAGGATCCACTTGCACTGATAAAAATATATGTTTGCGTCACTGGTTCCAGATTCCCTGTTACAGTTCTTACTGGAAATCTCTCTATTAAACTTCGGGACAAAGATTTTACATTTAAGAAATCTTTAGGTTAATATATTAACAGATTTTCTTTGAAAGCAGTTCTTAAATCAAATACAATTTAACCTTAGCAAAATTTCACTGAAAATTCTAGCAATAAGAGAACTAAGGAAAAAAAAAAAAAAGTCCAATTTCAGAAGCTACTGACATAATCTGTTGGGCATATTTGATTTAAAATAGAAATTGAATTTTTTTTAATGAAACTAAAAATGAAGAGTACTGTTTC
Source organism: Anser anser (assembly GCF_964211835.1). Classification (NCBI taxonomy): domain Eukaryota; kingdom Metazoa; phylum Chordata; class Aves; order Anseriformes; family Anatidae; genus Anser; species Anser anser. Next base: position 58,261,771 of record NC_139721.1, read on the forward strand.
CTAAAAATAATAATAATAATAATAATAATAAATCTATGCTGTATAGCAAGAAATTATTGTGCAACGTGTCCATGGAAGCAGTTACTTAGTAGAATGTATCAGAAAAAAAAGAAAAAAGTCAGATGTTGTACTGTAATACATGAAATTAACTACTTCTGTCAATATCGCACTGATTTATGACAAAATTAGGACTACATTAGTGGTGTGTGCCAAATGGTATAATTTATGGCATAAGGATTTTCTTCTAAAATAAAACCGAGGCAACTGTGGTAATAAATCAGCCTTCTTTTTTTTAATTTTGTTAAAAAAAAAAATTAGAAAGATTAGTTTAATCAAAACTACTCTGTCACACTAACTGAATAGATTTCTAAATAAATTATTTGTAAAATACTGCAATATCTATATAAACCACTCCAATAAATCATAAGTGCAGCATTATATTATTATTGTACTATTGTTATAATATTTATTTGATTATTTTTGATCGGAGGGGCTGAGTTCTCAGTTACCTTTATCAGACAGTTCTCTGCAAAACTACAGACTGATGATATGCCACCTCTTTATTTGCTGCCATTTCCTGGGACAGTCCTAGAAACCTAATTTTATTTTGGCAAGTAAAGCTATTAACTTGTGTACCATTCTGTTACCTTTTGACAGTTTATTTATTTATTTATTTAAGCAGTTAGAAGATAAGAAAATTCAGATAGATACAAAGATTTTCAAGAAGTTGCAAGAAGTAGACATAAACCATCTCTCTCTCTTCTGTTTCTCGATAATATTAAGCATACTGGTACATACTGGTACATCTGCAACAAAGAAAACAATATTAAAAGTGTTTTAACGGGATCAATTTGTGAAATATAAAATTCTTTTTATAATAAGATCACCCATCTAATCGATCAAGGGAAACCAGCTGAAGTGATCTTTTTGGACTTCAGCAAAGCTTTTGACACGGTTTCCCATAGGATCCTACGGGACAAAATGTCCAGCATACAACTAAACAAAAACATCATACGATGGGTGAGCAATTGGTTGACGGGCAGGGCTCAAAGGGTTGTGGTAAATGGGGCCACATCTGGCTGCCGGATGGTCACTAGTGGGGTCCCTCAAGGCTCCATTTTAGGGCCAGTCCTCTTCAATGTCTTTATAAATGATTTGGATGTAGGACTAGAAGGTGTTTTGAGCAAATTTGCCGACAACACCAAACTTGGAGGAGTTGTGGACTCTGATGAGGGTGGAAAGGCCTTGCAGAGAGATCTGGACAGATTGGAGAGCTGGGCAATCACCAACCACATGAAGTTTAACAAAAGCAAGTGCCGGGTCCTGCACCTGGGACGGGGCAACCCTGGCTATAAGTACAGACTGGGCGACGAGACGCTGGAGAGCAGCCCCGCAGAGAGGGATCTGGGGGTTGTGGTTGAGAGCAAGCTGAATATGAGCCAGCAGTGTGCCCTGGCAGCCAGAAGGGCCAACCGTATCCTGGGATGCATCAAGCACGTCATTGCTAGTCGGTCGAGGGAGGTGATTGTCCTGCTCTACTGTGTGCTGGTGCGGCCTCACCTCGAGTACTGTGTGCAGTTCTGGGCACCACAGTACAAAAAGGACATTAAACTGTTGGAGAGTGTCCAGAGGAGGGCGACGAAGATGGTGAAGGGCCTAGAGGGGAAGACATATGAGGAGCGGCTGAGGTCATTTGGCCTGTTCAGCCTGGAGAAAAGGAGGCTGAGGGGAGACCTCATTGCAGTCTACAACTTCCTCGCGAGAGGGAGTGGAGAGGCAGGTGACCTATTCTCTGTTATCCCCAGTGACAGGACCCGTGGGAATGGTGCTAACTGAGGCATGGTAAGTTTAGGCTGGACATCAGGAAGAGGTTCTTCACCGAGAGGGTGGTTGCACACTGGAACAGGCTCCCCAGTGAAGTAGTCACTGCACCAAGCCTGTCTGAATTTAAGAAGAGATTGGACTGTGCACTTAGTCACATGGTCTAAACTTTTGGGCAGACCTGTGCGGTGCCAGGAGTTGGACTTGATGATCCTTATGGGTCCCTTCCAACTCGGGATATTCTATGATTCTATGATTAGCTTTAAAAGGTAGTGAACAGCTTAAACAAATAAAAGCCCTTGCATTCTCATTCTAAATTAATAAGAATAAATCAAGGAATGGAATTTTCATTTAAATTTAGATACCCAAGACTAGCAGTTAAACTTACATCCAAATGTCCTAGCAAGTTTTGATATTTTAAAGGAGGCAAATGTAAATAAGAGCAAAAACGAATGCAGGAATGAAGAGATAATCTCTAAAGAAAGCACGAACAAGAGAATTAGCAAGTGTTAAAAATGTCAGTACCAATACATACTTCAGATTTTATATATATATATGTATCTTCTTAAGGTAGTTCATTTGGTTTTTATCAACAATTTCCATTGAAATACTGTCATAAAAGTTAAAATGCTTGCTAGCACATGTTTTAATTCCCTGGAGGGGCATTGCTTATAAGAAAACTAAAGCTTGGATTAAGTGATCTAGTTGGACTGGTCCTCACCACTAAGCAGTGTTCCAAGGTGGCTATGGATTTCTAAGGATCAGGAAATTATTCCACAGTCAAAATTCAGAAGTCAAAGGTTGTAGAGGAACAGGCTCAGTTACCTGATTTTTTTTTTTTTTTTTTTTTTTTGCCATGCTACTAGCACTGGGTCATCTAACACCATTACATCATTTAATACCATCTTCTTATTCCTACATGACATAACAGGGAAGAGCCTAGGATGTAGGAAATGTAACCTTAAATACTGAAATGGAGAAAAAGCTGAACACACAAATCATACACCACATATGCTTCACCACCTGCTCTTTTGTGCAAAAGAGGAATATCATGAGCACTGACTTCTCTGGGAAATTAGCTTTTGTAGTTTCTTTATACAAATTCAGGAAGAAAATTAGAACATGTTGCACTAAGGCACACTATATGCCATTGCTCCCCATCTTACCCCCTATTGTCGCATTTCTCACTAAAAAATCTGAATATGGCTTTTGTATACTCTAGCCCTTTGTTATCAGAGTCCTGAATACACCAAAAGGATCTGCAGCCTTCAGTCTTGCCCCATCTCTGCACTACACCACAGCTATTACTGTGCCTTGCTACTCAGTCTTGCTGATCCTTGCCCTGTTGATGTAATTTGCAGGCTTAACCTTGGACCTGCTTTGTCACTGTGGAATTGCTTGGCCATCATGTGGCTATTGCCCAAACCTGGCTCCTATTCTGTATTCCTCTGGTCGTGTTCTCCTTGCTCATGTACTGCCAGACTGCACCCTGGTTGGGGCATTGGTCCTCCCTGCCTTAGAGGCTCTGGCATATGATTTTCCTCACATAGCAGCCCAACCTTGCTGTTCCCTTAATTCTGTTTGTTGGTTTTGTTTGTTTGTTTTCTTTTTTTTTTCTTTTTTTCTTTCCTTTTATTTTTAAGATAATTATTATTCAGCAGTTAGCTTCTCCACTGAAGCTAAAAGGTCAGTCTATGGAGATTGGGTTCCCATTATTCCCAATTCAGCAACTTAATGTAAAACTTATTAGATACCTATTGACTAAAGTATTTCTTATTAGGATGCTGATCTGCATTTAGTCTCTTATTAAAGATCAGCAGTAGGGAAGGATGGAAGAACAGGAGATACCTATAATTTTTCCACAGAAAAGCAAAACTTGGGAACATTTTCATTGTTCAAATCTTCTGGCAAAATGCCCGGGGTCTGATAGATTTGTAAGAAGACACAATGCAGGAGGAAAAAAAAAATCCTCTAAAACTCAAAATATTTGGTCAGTATTACTCAGAAATCAGTGTGCTTCCTTGTGAAACCTTTTCTTTTTTTATGGTGAAGAAAAGAAGTCACAATAGCTAGATAAAAGGAAAAAAAAAAAAGTCTTTACCTCCCAAACACAAATATTCTGCAGAAAATAAGATAGTTTAAATTCACTAAGCAACAGGCATGAGATGAACTGAATCTGACATGTTGCTCCAAGTATTCTCGGAGAAGGAATAACCACAGCCAATTGAAATGTAAGTTCCTCAATAAGAGTTATCCCTCCTGATCCATAGTGTTAATGACTTGAAGGGTCTTACTGTGGACTCAGTAGCACAACAGAAAGACAAACTTAACCTTCTAATAATGTTATTTTTTAGTTTTACTTGTAAAGAAGTTTGTCTGTGAGGATTATGATTTTAGAACTGAGCTTCTGGATGAAAAAAAGGATGGTCAGCTCTTGCTGTTGTTTTGCACCAGCTTTTTGAGAAGGAAACAGTTCAAAAAAAAAAAAACAACCCTCTTCTGCCAGACTGACAGTCATCACTGAAAGAGTATGTTCCCTGTAAAACCCCGCAATACATGAGAATGATTTTTGATCTTAAAAGCAGTTAATGTTTTAGGGGTTAAATGCTTGTGATCTGACCTGATCTTGAATAGCTTTGAGGGAACAGGGTGTCCACATGACATATTTTCATGATAACAAACAAAACAGGCAAAATAAATGAGGCTGTTAATGCACTTAAAATATGCAGATCAAAGTATTCAGGCTAGCCAACATATTTTTCAAATGAATACAATATTCCATGTAATAATTATAAGACTTAAACTACAGAGGTATTCCAAACCACAAGTAATTTGCTCAGCTTCTTAGCTAATGTGCCTTTATAGTTCTGACTGACATACCACACTTCGGGATATGTATATAAATGACATTCATGATCAGGGTTAGACACTAGATGGCGCAGAAGAACTGGTTAGTAAGAAAGTATACTTCTGCAGTTCTTGAATTTTGCTTCAGCTGACAGCGGGATTTATTCTTCGTAATAATTCATCTGATTCTCCAGATTTGATCAGGTACTTTGTTTTAGTTTTCATATTTGTAAATGCTTATGGAGGGTGTGTTCTAAGCTGAACTTCTTTCTCACTTTTCTAAAGTTACAAATTTATTTCCATAAGTGAAAAGAGCATTTTCACTTTATTATTATTATTATTATTTTAATTTATGAAGCGCTTCTATAACCTGAAGTTATAAAATATGAAATTCTGGGGCATTTTTCCAAAGGAAATTTAATTCCAAAGGAATTTAATCTCAGACGGTATTTTGCACGTTTTATATAAGGATTATTTTCTCTCTCTTTTCTCTCATTTTTTAATAACACAAGTACAAGTAAATATGAGAGGAAAAGAAATCATGTGTTTATGCCTTGTCACATGAAAGTGTTTTAACTGCAGTAAACCAGTAAACTTACAGCTAGTTTCCTAGATACTAAATACGCACGTCAAGTCAAAATTAAATATAAAATAATCTATTCAGCTCTATATTGCTTAAAATCACTATGCCTAGAAGATAACCAAATGTTGTAAATCACAAGTGCTCTCAATAAATTTAAAGTAATATTCTGCTCAAAAAGATGACAGTAGAATAAGATTTCAAAAATGGGCTTTGTAAATATTATAAACTCACTGTCTTCAGTTTCAATTAAATTATTCTAAAAATGACATTGAACTACATTTGGAATAAACAGCTATTGTACTGCACTATGGCTACACAAAAGAAAGAAAAGTATATTCAGCTATCTCTAGTAGATTTCCAGGCCGATAACATTTCGTGTGCTTATCTGAGGGCAAAATTGATTTCAGGGTTTTCTCTTTATTTTAATTCTGAGGGTAAGTGTTCATTAGTGGGATGGTCTTGAAAGTTTGGGGTATTAAATTCAGTCAACTGTTCAAAAAAAATATTTCTTGAAACATATTTTTTTTCTATGATCTGTTCATATACTATTCTATCTAAATCTACTACAACAACAACAACAAATATTACAGAATCATTCTTTCCTGAGATATCAAGACACCAGATTTCTAGCTGCAATGAGCTTGAACAATGAGCTTGAGTGACATCTTGGTACAATAGGTAGGGTACAGTTCCCAGACACATAGGAAGTACTGAAAGGATGAAAAAATTATATGATACTTTCAAAAATCTCCACAAAACCAACTGGAACTTGTCCCATGGAGAAGATTTTTGATGTAAAACCAGGCATAGACCTGCATGACGTTTCAGCAGTCAGTGGTGCATCCTGTTAAAAGAAGCTCATTGGTGCAATCAGAGTTGTCAGAGTGCTGCCACAGGCACTGATGCAAAGATAGAAGGTAAAAAGAATAAAACAAAAGTAAGAAACAATGAAATGAAAACGAAGATGACAATCACTGAATTAAGTAAATAAGCAAATAAACATCCTTCTCTCACCAAACCACAAAATATGTACAACGAACCACAACTATGACCTCTGAAAACTATTTTTTATTTAACTATGTGTACTTATTCCATCTCTTTAATTCCGTCCACCTCCTAATAACATGCTTGTTAATGTGTAAGGGTATAAACCACAGTACTTTGTGGTAATTGGCTAATCAATCAAAAGAATTCTCATTTATACATGCACTCTAGTGACCTAAGAAGGTCATTTTAATATTTTGCAAATATCTTTAAGTGAAGCCCAGGGACAAATTAAGTAAAAAGTGCTACCAAAAAAAAAAAGTAGCTTCTTATAGCCATGTTTAGTGTTTATACTCCACTGTTAAATACTGCAGGTTGATTTTGTTGAGCCTTTTCAGCGTAATAAGCATAAATGTTACATATACTGCAATATGGTTTCTACATATGGACAGGCTGCAATTAATGCTGGAGACTATAATTTGTTTCTTAGTTATGTCATTTATCTGTATCTTAACTATTGCTTGTGCAGAATAAAGTCTATATATAATATATGATTAGTAGCAGAATGCAGAAGAAATATTTAATGTCAGTAATATTTTTATACTTTGCTAAATATTTTTTCTTGGTCTTGAATGTGGACAACTACCAGAAAACATACAATATAATCATAACTGACTAATAAAAAGAATATTATCTTATTTTCATGCATATAACATATTTAAGATAGTGGGCTAAAGGAAGTTCACTTTTTTTTTGATTAAATGTTATGTTTTGATTTCATTCATTTTATTTTCTGAAAAGCTCCTAAAGATACAAGTACAAATTTAAGCAAGGTTCAAGTAAAGCCTGTATCTTGAAAATTAAACAACCTGTAGTATTTGTGATCTAAAAGTGGAAAATTCACAAGAGACCTCCAGGACATCAGAACTAGCAGTTTTAATTCATATTGAGATATATACACACTGAAGAAGTACTTCTTTCTTTATCTTAATTTGGACCACAGCTAGACCACTACCATAAACAAAATTTTCCACCCTTTTCTCAGTAAAAGACACCCTGAAAATCAGTACAGTACAACTCGAGGTCATTTCATGATGAACTTCTGTTTTGTTAACTCAAATAACCCAAATCTTATTTTATCATCTCCTTGTGTAATATCCTTTTGCATGCAGATGTCTTATAAAGAGTCTTAAAAAAAAAAAAAAAAATCACTCTGGGGTATATAAAAATATCAAATAACAGAGCTAAAAGAAGTGTTGGCTGCCTACCATTTTTTGTTTGAACCAAAGATGAAAAAAGCATTTCACACTAATAATCTAAAAAGAATACTAGATGAGAGAAGTTTCATGTGATAAATTACATTCTATAGCCTAAAGCTCTATGCTTATTTAGGTTGATATTCAACATGTATTATGCCTTCATATGTCATGAAGCTTTCACATGGAGGTGGTGAAGTAAGCAGCCGACCAGTTTGTATGTGAAACCTTCTGTATGATACCTTTCCAGTAAGAAATCTACAAAACAGCAAATGAAAGGCAGTATAACTGTATTTATATGGGCTTAATAGTGATTTATATATGTGGTCTTAATAATGATGAAAATACAACACTGTGTACAAAACAATTTCTTGCTGACAGTATTTGAAGATAGGATAAGGGATATTTAATACAATCTAATTTTGGCACTGTATGTATTATTTAATAATGAGGTATGCTGATAGTTTCCATCAAAGATACAGGTATGAAATTTAAAGACTTGAGGAACATTCTGTGTAATCCTAGTATGGGTTATGCCATAAAAATGTTATGCCAACACCGCTATTTTTTTTTCTGTTTAGACATAGAAATGTGGGAGAAATGTGTGAGTACTTTCAATACTGACGGTGAAGAAACCTGCACCAAAACCACACTGAAAATGTACTTGCAAAGTATGCACACCTGCTTAAGTTACAATGACTGCCATTAACTGAGAATTAAAAAAAAATAAGGGGGGGGGGGGCGGAGGCGGGGAGGAGCTGCACTGAAATTCACCTTCAGCATAACTCTGTTGGAGCTAATGAAGTTATGCCAGCAGGACTGTGCTGTGTTTCCATAAAGCTGTTCTAAGAGTACACTCTTGTTTGAAATGCTGTGTCAATGGGAAAGAGAAAACAAAAACAAAGCAACAAAATACACATTCACCACTGGCATGGTGAATGGAAAAAAAAAAAAAGGAACAGTAGATTCTTGTACAGTAGATTGTGGGTTATCTGAATGGCAGCCAGGACAAACCCAAGGCAAACAATAATTCAGTATTTTCCCTTAATTAAGTATTTTCCTTTATTTGCCTGCCTTTCCTCCACCATTGGATTTTGTTCAATTTAAAAACAAAAATTTGGCTGACGGTGTGCTTCATTTGGCCATTTTTGTTCAAATTCTCCATCTACCAGAGACAAACATTTAATATACCCACACATCTTTATTTACAATGTTTCCTTTATCTACTTGGTAAACATGGGTGGACTGCAGATTAATTTTCTCAGAAAGCCTGCAGTTCATATCTGAAGACCTTTTTAAGAACAGTTTAAGAGGTGAAGTATTAGAAGGTACTTGTAGGTGCAAACTGTGTCTTTCATCATTATCATCATCATACTTTCAGTCACTCAACTGCAATCAGTTTTCATCATTTTTTCCTCTGTGTATTCTACCTACAAATCGCAAAACATATAGCACTTTGAATAAAGTCATAAAACCAAGTACCCATATCAACATATGTCTGTATCAATATCTTAGGCAACCAAAAAGCATATATATTCCTTACAGCACATTCATTATCTTTAAAACCAAATGTCTCTCATTCAAATGTAGTAGCTTACTTGCAGCATCTATTTTGTCTGATGGCTAAGTAAATTATGCACAACTATGAAATGAAATGCTGGGGCTGATAGATGCCTGACAATTATTCTGACTGTGATTAGCACTGGCAATAGCTTTGAAGAACCTCTGTTATAGTTTCCCCTGCAAAGCTGAAGTAATAGACAAGCTGCCAGAAGTCTAGATCTACACACCCAACCTTGCACAGCAATTACATCAGTTATTTTTCTATGGAAAATCTAATTAATTCTGATGCAATAAGTGATGCAGAAACGAGCTGATGCAGGGTGCCTGGAGCAGGGCGTTTGGGGAGCACTTGTACAACTCTCAAGGCAACAGAAAAAAAAAAGAAAAAAAATAAAAAAAAGAAAGATAAAAAATTTGATAAGGAAGAACACTGTTTACAATATCAGTATTGCTGGGGCGTTGGAAGCTTTGCTAATTTCAGATGCAAATTTCAACATGATAATAGTTAATTTAAAACTCGCCTAAATATCCCCCTTTGACAAATAACCATTGAGTAAGGTAACTTTAGTTTTTATGGCTGACAGTTTTTAAGAATGAATATTAAGTTTAGCTTGGCAAGAACTCTATTTTTGTAATCTCTTTTTAGTCAGGAACAGACATATAAATGCAGCAAATGTATAATAAGCAGTGCTCTATTCTTGTATTTCATCAGCTCATGGGAGCTGTTCATTTCAGGCTTTGATGTCTTCCTTTCCCCAGGGGAAAAAGTCCATTTCTAACAAGTCCTCATACTTGATGATTTTATTTTGGATAACTGTAACAGTGTCACAAGCTTCAGAAAGGTGTCTGACACCTCCTGCCACCTTTGTATGACACTTCTCTCTTATCCAGTTTCAGGCATTGTTACTTCTCAAAGATGAATGTGGCAGTGGTGTGACTTTTTGTTGCTGCTAACAGTTAATCTGCCATCTCTTATTTGGTTCCCAGGGAGCATACAATATGCATCTTTGCCACACAGGGTTGTTTACAGATTACTGGTAATTATCCACAGAAACTCAGAGCCTACTCTCTTTTCAGCTTTTATTCAAAACTAACTTATTTCTCTCCAAGTGATTATAAAGATCCAGAACTGCAAATAATTTTATTCAGCTTCTGTTTCATTAACATATGTTTCCTTCTTAATTTAGAAGTCTTTATTTTATCCATTAAATAAATGGAAAATGAAAAAAAAAAACCAACATACTCTATAAAATCCATGCATAAATCTTGTTCATAGCAACAGTTCTCCAGCTTTTCAATCAAATATTTTGTGATGTCCTTAACAAGCAGGGGTTACCTCACTTATTCTTCTAAATGACAGAGAAGTACAATCAGAAAACAACTCATTGTAAGGGGGTCAATATTCATGCACTTGCCACTGTACTTTGCAAAGTAGGGAAGGACACAGTGTACCAATTAAGAATTTGGAAAAAATAAAAAAATAAAAAAAAAGAAACTCAAAACAATTAGTTTGTTTCTTTCAATTACATATATATATACACGAATAATAGTCTATTACATGAGCAATATCTTACTACTAAAGAAGAAAACAATTTTCAGCCAAAGCAAAAGCAATAGCAAGTTTTTCAAAAGACAGTTCATTCAAATTTACAAGTCACTGGGAAGGCTAGGGTGAAGAAAAAAGTGAAAAACAGAAAAGAAACTAACTTTAGATGTGATTCCTCCCTGTGCAAAAGAGGAAAAGATAACCGAACCACTAGATCTTTAGATCTTTTTTTTTCCTATGCTAAAGAAAACATTAAGCATAAAAATATTGACACCTATTCCGCTTACCTTCTCTCTTTCTCCTTAGACCTACTAACATTTGGAAAATGCACACAAGTGCACAATACTCAAACTAAGTTCATTGACAGATAACCTAAGACAAATAACTTAAGACAATAAAATATTTCTCAAGAAGAGACTTGAGAGACCATAAAGTCATATTTGACCTTTAGTTTCAAGAGTATAACCTTTTCTTATTTAAAAATGTAATGAAGTTTTCATATTGAAAACGTGCAAGGAAGAATGGAGGAGAAAGATTTCTCAAGCTGTCTGATCAAACCAACCTTTTCAATGCAAACTTAAAATATACAGACAGAGGGAGCCCATGCTTTAAACACACAGAATTTCTACAAGCTAGTTCATCAGTTTTAGAACTCATACTATATATATACAAATAAAATAATAATAATAATAAAAAAATTCCTCCCCCAAAACCACAGGGATAATATATGTTTTTTTTTAATCAGTCAACAGCTGCAAAGAATGTAGCTTGCATTAGAAATACAGTTTCTGAAGAATAATCTCATGCCCATTCGAAACTAATCCAATAGTTTTATGTCTGTCCGGACAGCTTTGTGACATGTTGCATTTATAGTCTGATCACTGAATTACTGATTTCTTACCCTGACTTCATTTTCATCTTGTCTATTTGGAAGCATTTTAAACATTTCTTAGACTACCATCTTTCAGAATTTGGAAAGAGTTTACTATGTAATGCTTTATCTGTCTCCACTTGGAGTTACCATTCTGAAGTAAACTATTCATGCCTTTTTTTTTTCTTTCCTGATTACCTATAAATTCATTGCATCACTAACTTTTCTTTTTCTCTGTGCTGCCATTTTAATCTCAGTCTCAGAAGGGACACTCTCAGTGCTTAGCATTTTCATTCTATTCTCCATGTAGAAAACGTTTTTATTACTTATTCATTTATTTATTTTTGCATAGAAAACTTTGCACACAAAAGTGCATGCATTAAATCCCATTTCTCCTGTGCACACATCCTCTGTCCCTACAGAGGCTCATCTGACCTTCTGCTCATCAGGAGGAACATATGCCTTTGTTTGTATTGGTTTAGGGTGTTATTTATTTTATATTTTTTTTCCTCCCTTCGTCGTTTTCTTTCTTTTCCAGGCTTCAGTCATGGTAAACAATCGTCTCTTTGGTCTCATTCTTGGGAAACCCAATGTGATTTCATTACCACTCTCTACAAATTGTCCCCATTTCCAATTTTTTTATCAGCATGAGGACAATTGATTCCAGACTGTAAACAAGACTTTACCTTCATTTGTAATATGAAATAATGAAGGTTTAAAAAATGTTATTATTTTAATTTGTATCACTTCCAAAATGAGGTGTTGCCTTGCTTTTATGCCAGGTATTCAGACAGCATTTTGAAGTGTCTTGATCAAAATTAATTGTAATGTTGACATGTATACAAGATCTTATGTAATAGGCAGATACAGTAAAACATCAGTTCCAACAGTATTGCATAATGGTTGCCATTTGATTGTTTGAAGACAATTTATGTAAAGAACATAGATGTTTTCTGTGCTTATGAATACTGCATTTGTTTTATCAAAAAATGCTTATTTATGTACTTTATGCATTTCATATACTTTATGTACTCTATGTACTTTTTTATGCAATTATTGAAATTATTTATACCTGTGAACAGATACATCTCAGACTCTGAAGGCTATATTATATGGGTTATTTAGTGATACTAAACTTTAGCTTCTGCACTAAGAATATTAGTAAATGACAGAGGTGTTATTGGGAGGAATCCATGCAGTTATTTGAAATTTTGATTTTTTTTTCTTTCTAAAAATGATAACATTGCACAAATTACAGTGTAAATATTTTTGATAAAGTCAAAATATCCATATTGCAATATAGTATTAATATAAACTATGAAAGGCATACAATATTAATATAAATTATTGTAATTAAAATAAATTGAATTAAAAATATATCCAAAGTGGCCACTTTTTTAGTGTTATTTCACCGAATATTCTTTTTCTACTATAAAAATACTAATAAATAAATGAATTATTATTCAGATTAAGAAAAATCATGCTGCTCTTACATAGTTATATTAACATAATATTCTCCCATTTATGAAACACAGTATTTCCAAGGGAAAGAGAATTATTTTCATCCCAATATGTAATAATCCTTTTGTCTTGGGCAAAAAATCAACATAACAGTTTCAGTAGTGTAATATTTCTTGAGTGGAAATCCAGTAAGGGAACAAAACTAACCCATTATGAAAACTGTCTGTCCGGAGACATGCTATTAAACAATGCTTGAGCTTTCTGTTTACTTTGGAGGTATTTATAGTTATGGCTATGCATTTGTGTCTTGGTCTTGCTAAATATTTCTTAAATGCAGTTTCTGTAATAGACAACACAAATCATCATAGCTTCGGTGGTGTTCTTTTACTGAGAGAGAAATGGGAGAGGCAATGGAGGACTTCTGTTGCTACTCTCTTTGTTTCCACATCTTATTCTTCAGTGTCCTGTTGCTTTATAAATAATGTATTTATGTTAGTATTCATAAAGGTATATATACCCCCTATTATTATAGTACCTGAAAATCCTATTCATGAAAGCTATTATGGACATAGAGTTCTTTGAGATGGAAAATAAACATAATTCTGCTGCAGAACTGTGAGGCCTAGTTTACAGCAGGGGAGCCTACTTTTTTTTTTTTTTTAAACCAGCCCTATAGCTAACCTCAAAACTATCCTGTCCAACTTCATATACTGTCAGCATGCAAATGAATTCAGAGACTGGTTAAAGTGTCCTTCAAATCATGCAAGAATCAATATTTTTATGTGGTAAAGTAGACTACAGGCAGGGTATTCAGGTGCTAGAAGTCTTGAAGAAATGGACGTTGTCATTCAGGTCATTCATAAATGCATAGATGTAGCAAGGCAGATCAGCTGACACTCAGAGATCACCACGAGTGGGTGGCAGACCAGAGAAATAGTTTCAGACCTCCCTAATGAAGGCTGATGCCAAGCCAGTCTTTTAAATTGACAACACATACATATACAGAACATGTATGGAATTCAATTTTCATAAAATTTTACTTAAGCCAGTCAACATTACTGTTCTTTTAGCACAATAATTCAAATAGTAGAAATATCTGTGCATAAAAATGATACAATGCTTGAAATGGTCTTGCTGTGTTCAAAAACATAGTCTTAAATCAAAGTCAATTCATCAGGTCCCTTTCACCTCTGAAACTACAAAATTATAACCACAAACTACAAAATAATTAATCCAAATTGTGGAAAATCACTATGGCACCTCTGACATTTAAGCTGTTATTGCATGAAATGTAACTTTCTGTTTGCAAGCATAAACCTAGAGGCAAATGACGCCACTGAAAAGCTCTTAGAAAATGGGTAAGACAAGGTGAAATAAAAGCAAGTGTAACTGCTCACCACTGAATACCAGCAAAGAAAACAAGAAGAATTTTACTCATTTAATTCAAAGCAGAGAGGACAGTAAGATTTTATGACTCTGTTGATGGTCCCTGGTGAAAATTATCTTAACCTAGAACTTCTAATTGCAGTCTTCTGAGATGATTGCCTTCAAGGGCTGCTTAACTCCTCAAATAGACGGATGCTTAAAAAAAAGAAAAAAAAAAAAAAAGTAAAGAAGTTCAGAAAACCTGCTGGTCTAAGAGTCAGGATGCCTTAATCTACATTTAAATAAAGAATTTATTGCACCTAAACACTGGGAAAGACCAAATGTCCAAAAGTTTCTCATATTTCTCTAAGACTGCCCTCCATGATATTTTTCAATGTAGAATGATACCTTTTAGCAACAAGATCTAGCTCCCTCTGCATGGCTGGACCAAGGAATGGGAAAAGAGAGAGGGCCTGATATGTACTCACAAACTTAACTAAATGTGAATTTCCAATATTGTTGTCTAAATACTATAACAATATGGCCTTATATATATACATATATTATAACACAATGGCTTTCCAACATTTTGCTTCTTTTATACTGATATGATGAAAAATTTTAATGGCATATCCTCTCTATTTGGAGAAGTTATCCCCTTTAAAAATAATAAAATAATAATAATCATCATCATCATCTCTAAGTAGCTGATTTTTTTTCTCTCTGAAACCCTAATAAAATACTTTTAATTTAAGTATGCCTTTTGTGAACAGTTGATAATATTATGGTCAAATTAAAATTACTTATCTCGGAAACATCTGAGCATGAGTGGCACTGAAAATAAGCATGCATTGATTATGATTTAAAAGATCTGAGGTTCCTGCTACCTTCTAGCTACAAAACAGCAAGCTCTCTTCAAATCAACTGAAAGGTCAGAGGAGGTCTGCTCAAAAGCTAGGACTCAAAAGCTAGTGCACTCAGGTATCTTGCACTGAAGTTAATTACCTTGACGTTCCACATGAACATTGGGATGAGACCCCTTGGTTGATAGCACATTTTTCCATTATCACATCACTTGTCTGGATGAGATCCTGGCTCCGCATGTTGCCAGGCTAGTATGGCAAGGTGCTCAAAGTGATTTAAACCCAGACCTGGTACTGGTACAGTATATGAGGGCTGTTCCTCATATACTCCAGATAGGCTTTCCAGGTGGGAGAGGCTGATGGTTTGGGGCTTGCAGCTGTGGGAGTGAGGGGAAGCACTGGCACCTGCAGCTACAGGGTGCTGCCACTTACCTTTCCTCTCTTCTCTTGAGGAGCTGATTGTGGGTGGGTGCCTGGCCTCTCCAGGTCGCAACAAAAGGCCAATGCCATCATTCATGAGGAGGGCCAGAAATGCAGCCTAGTGGGATTTTTGGGAACATCTGCCATGGAGCAACTGTGTGTGTTTACTTACCATATGGCTTTTGATGCTCAAAGTGATGACCATCAAGGGAACATTAAGCAAATAATCAAAAATACATTCATGTAAAAAATCTTTAATGGGAAAGTTCTAACATTGTTCTCCAGCAGAATCTATTCTTTTACTCCAATATGTGCTACTAGCTATGGGTTCATACTTTGCATTGAGCTTGCAGAAAAACAGAAAGAACTTGTGCAAAGGAGCTCTCTCAAATTGCAGAAAGTCTTCTTCCTGCTTCTACACTGACAGTCCAGATAGCTTTTTGTAGATATGTCAGTGCTTCTTTTATTCAGAAATGTACACCTAGCTCAGATCATGACTGTTTCAAATTTCTGTGCATTTTATGATATAAATATAGAGGTATAAATACATAGTTTAACCACCAAATCTTATCCTTCTCACAGAACTCTTGCTGGAGATATAAGCATCCTTGAGGGATGTAAACCACACAAAATAGGCTCTGCTCTGTCCATGTATGGAATCTGACTTCAAGCAAGATGTCCTCTACACATCACTCCCTGTTTTTTACTCTGAATGCTAGAGCCAATGCCACCTTTTTTCTTCTCATCTTCTATAACAATGTGCTAAGATCTTATCCTGCTACCTCTCATCACCTAGAGGATTTTAGCTAGATTAAAGGAAACTGAGCAGACATAGTCCTGAAATGCAGACTTTTTTGCATTCTGATCCAAAAAGGTAAAGATTTCTTACATGCTACAATGGCTTGGCAACCAAAACGTATCTGCAAACTGGAATAGGCAGTGGGAGGTGTCTGCAACATGGACCTGGGAGAAAGCCAAACAGCACATTTTCCATTGACCAAGATAGTTACACAAAAGGCAAATCTAGGAATCTTAACATGCAAGCCACCCCTCCCTATTCCTAACATATTTGGAGAAAGATGAAATGATGACATAAACAAACCTATTCCCATAAAACATCTGAATCATACACTAAATGATTTTTCTTCTGCCAGTCAACTAAAAACTCTCCAGGTATTGGTTAATTGCTCAGGCTAGAAGATCTAGTGCTTTATATTTTAATACCACTTCCAGTAAGGCCAGTGGAGTACCAGTGAAATTTGCTACTTCTGTTTTTGTTTGGGGAGAGCTGAAAAAGTTCCTCTGAAGGTCTTTCTAATAGGTTGGAATTTATCCTAAAAATATTTCAAAACTGAAATACATTGAAAATATCTGCTTGTTGCAATGATTTTCAGTGCTGTAAATAAACTGACAAACTGGAACAATATATTTAAATTTATATTTATATTAGAATTTACATTTATGTTGTGCTTATATATTTTAATGATGTAATTTATAAATAGTTTCTCACATTGCCCCATAATTCTTATGTACATTTCGTTTAAGTTTTCTGAAATATTTCCTGAACCTAGCAGCAACTAATGTCTGCCAGAACTCATGTTATCATCACTGTGAGAATGTGGGATTTGATTTAGGTCAAATTCTGCTTAGAGTCTGAAGTCCTCTTTCACTTGCATTAACAGATAATTTGGGGAAGTTGATATGTTCTCTTCTTTGTTTGCTCCTTTCTATTTTAAATTATCTAACATGATCTGCTCAAGAAAAAAATAAATCCTGCCTAATGAGCCTCAAATTAGTTCTTGTTGGTGAATTTGATCATACACTCAGTTTAAGGAATGAGACTATTTGCCAAATACCTTGCTAATTTACTCCAGGGAATTTGCTAACAAGGTAGAAGTTGTTTTTTTTTGCTGACCAAAGCATTATTTTCCACAATAAGTGCAGGTAGTTTATTTCCTTGAACTCTCCTGAGACTGGAAAACTATTTGTCTAAAGCTGATTCATATATTTCTATGATGCTATCAGGTATTCAAGATTAGAATTATTTAATATTTTAAATGCTCTACCTTTCATGCAATTATGTGCACACACTATTATCTCGAAAGGTTTCATCGAAATTAAGCTCTCATTAGCTTAAGAAATAATTACATATAATGAAAGAAGAAGATGAGAAACACAGGGAAAGAATGAAAACCTTCTAATATAGATTTTTTTTCAGAATATTGCTGACAAAATACAGTGGAGTCCTTTGTACACATTTAGATTTTGATGCAGAACAATGTGAAAAAATACTGTGCTAGCTTGCAATGTCTTTTTCTTATAAGAAAAGCATTAAAGTGTTTGTTACAGAGTCTTTAATTCTACCAGACTTTTCTATCACTGCTTTGTCAAATGTGGTTTATTCACATATACTTAATACTCTACTATACACTAGAGTGGTTTGATGCCTAACATCATAACTGATTCATGTTCTCACAAGGTCCTTTCATTAGAGCAAGGGTATGTAGTCACATTTAAAAAGCTTATATATGATGAGTTATTTCTACATATTTTCACAGAAATCTTCCGACCTAAATCAAAACTCCTTTAGTCATTTAGAAGGAATGTGCACTAACAGACTTCCCAGTTCTTATTTTATCCCACAAAAAGCTAGCACTTCCAAGCAGATCAGCATGAGATAAAAGTTAAATGAAAGGCTAAATGAAAGCAGAGTCACAAGCACAATGTCAAGCCCAGCTTAAATGTAATGCAACAGCACCATTTAGAGTAACTTGTCTCTCCTCTTTCAGTTCCCAGTTCTGCCCTTTTCCTGCTATTCTGATGAAAAGTTTAACCACTTTTCCCTTCAGCAGTTGACTATAGCCACAGTTTTTCAGCTCTTTTCTGTAAGCTGAAAGGTAAGTAAAAAAAAATGGACCTCTTGCAGAACATGCTTAGCTACCATTTCTTGGGTATGGTACAGGTCAAGTACTTCTGCTCATCTTAGACATGACAAGTCAGAGGAAGGTGCGCACACTTACAGGTGAAGCCCTGAAGCAGACTGATATTTTCCCAGTGGAAGGATAATTCTTTTCATTTTATCTTTGCTTAGCACAAGGACTTTGAACCCAACATGCAGTCTTTAGGCCTTGCCAAAATATTAAGACAGAATAGGTCATAACCCTGACACTATTTCTCTAAATTAATGATTTTTTTTTCTACTATTATTATTATTTTTTTTTTACCATATCACCACACCTAATGATATTTTTTTTGTATTGGAATAATTTGTTAGATTAAAATACTTACAATTCTGAGGTACTTCAAATGAAGAAGATCGGAATTAATTCTTCAATTTTTATACAGATTTGAAAACAAATCAGGGGAAAAGATCTGCAGATTTTTTGTATATTATATGTAAAAAATATTGAACAATAGTTCATACTTCTGGTTTTGAAAGCATTACAATTATATTTCAAACAAATGAATATATGTATGTTGATTTCCCCTTATTTTATTTTATTTTTGCATCCCAAAGGCAAGAATTAAATTAATAATTAGTAAGATCAGGAGGTTGTATTTTAGATTTATTTATTCCAACACAACTCAGTCCCTGTAGTAACTGGGTTTGTATAATTACCTGTTCACTCCAATATAACCAGCAGACTATTACAGACTGTTTTTCTGTGACTTCCAAGTAGTGATCTCAATCCCTCTGTGGGCTCCATGCATCCTCAAAAAGTGATGAGCTGTCCTGTTCTCACACATTTGTTCAGAGGTTACCTCGGCAACCACTTGATAAGATGGTGCCATAATGTCTGTAATGTCTGTCCAGCTCTTTTTGCTATAGCATGCATTTATAGAATAGATAATTTCAAAAGATGGTCCGTCCCCCCCCCCAGGCCTGTAGACTCAGTATAGATTTCTTCGTATCTTAATAACAAACATACTACTTTCCTTGCCAATAATCCCATGCTTTTTTTTATGGTGCAATTTCCCACATGTGCAAACAGGCATAAACTCAACTGCTCTTTATTCTACTAAACATCTACTAAAATATATTTATTTTTAACCTAGGCTTCTCAGATTTCTGTGATCATACTTCTTATGGACATATTTTTCTCTGTTTATCTTCATCCTAAATACTGCTTGCCCCTATAATGTTTAATCATGTGACGATTTGAACTAAATTTTAAGAAAGACAGGGATAACAAAGGTATTTTGATACTAATAATTAAAGTGAGTATTAATTTAACTCAAATATAATATAAAAATTAATATTTTAATTTGGTATAGTATTATTATTACATAATATAATAATAATTTTGAGGTATTGACCTCAAATGAAGACATTTCAAATACTCTATTTTCTAAGAGTTTCTGCAAGTAGGCAGCTAAGGAGAGGAGAGAAACTGTATTATTTTTATTGGTGAAGGAAAGAATGCTCTGTGAACTCAAAGAAATACATATAAGAAAGAGACAGGTCATGGATTTTGGAACACCCAGAAATTTAATTGGAGATTGTACCCTATTAGATACCAGATAATCCATTTAGAGATTTTTATTCCAGTGAGGTTTCTGTAATTGCTGATGAAAGTCAGGGTCTCACTGCTGGTATAGTAGAACAAAAGTCCATTGTCAGACACAGGGGAGAAATCCACTAAAAAAAAAAAAAATACTCCCAACAATGCTGCTTTTGTTTTTACATCATATTTATGGTTTCATATACTTCAGCACACACAAAGGTTAAAACTTTGGAAGCACATTGTTTCTAGTGCTAAGCAGCCCACCTGCCCTATCAACCAGACAAAGCCGCAGTGCTCGTACACTGCCCCAGAGTAATTTTCAATAAAGATGTCCAGTGGCTGAATCAGTGAGACATAGCATAGCTGATTCTTCTCAGAGAAAATGGAATTATTCTACTAATGAAAACAAAACAAAACAACAACAACAAAACTTAGAAAAGTAAAACTTCATTTACTTTAAAAGATACTGAGAAAAAGTTATTTTCAGTGATTATTTTTGTGAGCTGTTTCTCACAGTAGAAAATCTGCCATATAAGTTCTATGGAAAATTATTTTGGTCATGTTATTTAAAAGCATTTTCACCTTAGTTGAAATGTCTTATGATCTACATTAATTTCTCTTTCTATTATAGCCTCTTATCTTTTAAGAGCCACTTGCATAATTTTTTTTCTTCTATCTCATAAAAAGGAAAAAAAAAACAACACCACAACCAACAAAAAACAACGCTTGATATGATGTAAAACTGTGGACTTCAAAGCAGGTATCATGGTAACAAATTCTGATTCATTTACTCATTTATTACTTAGGGTCCTGAACACTGTCTAGTATATAATTTGCAACTCTGCATCAAGTGATATATACTGAGGCCTGA
Source organism: Anser anser (assembly GCF_964211835.1). Classification (NCBI taxonomy): domain Eukaryota; kingdom Metazoa; phylum Chordata; class Aves; order Anseriformes; family Anatidae; genus Anser; species Anser anser. Next base: position 58,282,727 of record NC_139721.1, read on the forward strand.
CTATCAGGACTGAAAGCCCTAAATGATGGGTCTAGGAGGGCAGACTCCAATAAGTCCACATTGCAGTGAAACTGTAGTAAAATGGTATCATTAAAAGCACAGGTTGCTGTTTTCTGAGTTCTTAACCTTCTAAATTTGTATTTACATACTTTCATTTGCTGTCCAGGTTTCTTGATTCTTACAATCTAATGTCAAAAATTCTCACCAGCACTGGTGATTTTATGCTCAGATGTCTCCAACAGGCCTTTGTATTCTTTATTTTACAGGTTGTGGTCTGATACAGAAAGAGAGAAAAGTCATGTCTATTTTGCATGAGAGAACATGAGAGTATCTTGAATGGACATAAGAGTAGTTTAAATGGACATTTTGTCACAAATCCTGTGTGGTACTGATTTTAGAAAATCAGTAAAGTGTTCACTCGCCTCCTTTTTCTCCGTTTTATTTTTGTTAACTTTTTTTTTTGTTTACTATTGACATGGATAAGCTAATTTTCAGCTTCCTTTTAACAATAACAAAAAATCCTCCAGGGTTTTATTTATTTATTAATGCCTCAGTAATCACTTGTCAAGCTGTAAAGTGGGAGTTGAGAACTACTGAGGCTGAAAAATCCTATTGTAAAATTAGATGTGTTAAAAATCTCAATATGTAGTTTGTAAAGAGATAAAGATGTTTAGGAAAGCTTCACCCACTCAAGAACGTTAATATGGTGCAGAGACCAAAGGAAGCACATTTTTCTCTGCATTGAAATAAAAGACTAGCTAGTTTCAGGACAAGGACTAGGGGAACTCAAACCTAGATTAAAGATTTTAGTAGCCTGCAGAAAAGACACATTAGAACTTAATTTAATTTTTCTCTAGATTAAGAGTTTTACTGTCAAAAAGTGATTATTGTCTACTGCATATAGCAGGCATAAAAATTTGTCTATCTCTGCAGCAACCCTGCATTCTGAGCTTACATATACTTCATAAATTTATTTTCCAATGAGAAGAACACCTGTTGCTGTTTATTTCCTCTTGAAATATTTTACAGTATTCTTTGTTAACATAAGCAAAGGAAATCCCCAGTCAAAACATTCAAGTTGCTTATTGGGGTTTGAAACTTCATCTACAAAAGTCCACACAAACCGCTCTGTTTTAGTTATTCCAGTTCACTTTCATCATATTGGAAATTTACCAGAGAGTCTTTTTACTGAACTGTTATTCACTGGATTGAGTTAAAAAATGGAATGAACTTTAGTTTGAAAAAGAATACAAGAATATTGTTCTAAAAGATGGATTTTTTTTTTTAAATTGCTCTCATAATTTAAAAGTATTAATGTAAGGGGACACTTTACCTTTGTTAAAATAAGAACTATTTTGAGATTTTGCTCTTCTCTAATAGTCGCAAGAAGATGTTTTAAGAGCAAACTTGTGGTTTTCTGATTTCAAGCCTAGTGAAATGTTCACTGACTGGTGGCCATTTCATTGTATTTTGTGTTACTTGTACCTGAAACATCTTCAGCATTGCTTCCCATGAAGAATCCAGAACTCCTTCCTTAATAGAGTTTGATTGAGTAAACTTGTATGCTAGTGCATACCGAAAAAGAGTTTACAGATGGCAGAATAAGACCTTTGGAAAGATCATTGCCTACCCAAAAAAATGACAGTTATAATTTGGGAAAGGAAGAATGAGTCCCTACAGTTTGTGAATTTACTCCAGAGTTCCCATATATTCAAAGTTATTTTTCACCCTTCTAGTAAAGACATATTTATTCTGCAAAGTTTTCAGGGCAGCATCCTTCCCTGCCTAAGTAGGGCAGAGTTTAGAGAGGTTCTTCCTACTCATGGAAAACTGTATCATTTTGAAATTTCCAAACTGTCTTTAGTATACTTTATATTGTATTTCCACTCAGGCTTTATTTTCACCAGTAATCCTGAAATACTAGAGAATCTATAGCGTATCAGTAAAGCTCTTGGTCTCAAAGCATCCAGTCGAGCCAAATACTCAGTTCAGTAGATGGAAACTGAGATGCTTCATCAGCCCATCTGTGTCACTAAGCTGGCAGAAAATCAAGTACTTTCAGAACTGTACTCCAGATTTCTGTGAAGTCAGAATTGGCAAAACACACTGTCATAGTAAAATGCTTTCAGTTTGCCAAACTGCAAATTCTGAAATAGCCTTCTCAATCATTTATTTACTTTTAATTTCTTATCCTTCCCTGATCATCTAGTTAAAAGAAGTTCTAGCTATGTCAATTGCATTGTTATTTAACTATCATGGCTATTCAGATGATTAAGGAGGAACAGAGACTTAGCTTCTCTGCACTTACTGTTCTGTGTGGGTTTTTTCCAAAATTAGGATGCAGATGCAAAAGTACAGAAATTGAAGGAAGAGTCTGTATGCACAAAATTTGGCTGTTCAAGACTGAGGACTAGGAGCTTGTTAACTTGTCTGTATCTGGAAACAGCTCTTACTTCCCTTGGTGAACTAATAAATTGCAATTTATGAAGGGGTGAAAGTCAGCAACACACTCTAGATGACATTTATTTTCACAGATGGGTCATGAGACAGCTCATGAATGATATACAGCACACATGATCTAAGAGTAACTCTTAGTATTGCACTTCCACAAAAGCTACCAATAAAATAGGTTATATTTTGAATATAAAACCTGAATAATTTAAATTAAATTAATATAAATTAAGTCTAAGACCCAGATGGTTTTGCTTACTTGCTTGGCAAACCAATGTACCTTAGATGAAGTTAGTAGATAGTGTCACAAGCTTACAGCACATTTTATCTGCTGCTATAAATCAATATAAAGAGACACAAATAAAAAAGAAAAATCCCTCTTTTTTTTTTTTTTTTTTTTTGCCTACTGTATATCCTTCTCAATGCCCATAATTTCTAGTAACAGCTATACAAATAGCAAGGTACAGCTACCTGGTAGCTGGTCCACTAGTGGTTATTATTACTTAGAATCAAGTACATCCCCCTCTGTTCTGTCCTTTCCATTTCACTTCAGCTAGCATCTTTATTTACCACTGATGCTTTTTATTTTTCAAGCAGTATCAAAAAAGCTGTAGAGTGTATTCTATTGTTGTCTTTTTGTCAAGCAGTACCTGGTATTTTGGCCTTATAGAGGTGACTTTCTGATGAAAGAGAAAGTAGTGACATGGAGCTCTATTCAGCTTGTTTATTTATAAAGTGTATGCCCTTGAGCAGCTTCACGGTAGGTCACAAAGACAAAGGAAACCCCCTTCTTTCAGAAGTCTCAGCTCAAACACCGAGAAACAGCATAGCTCTGAAAATGATTCCTAATTAAAACTTCACGAAAGAGAGTAATTTCTTCCTCCTTTTGCCAGAATGCATACCAAGAATCTGTGTCACTCAAGTTTCTTGTACACAGTTCAATGTACACAGTTCATATTTTTCCCCTCACAACAGAGCCTTGCTTTATAGCGCTAAGAGACCTCAACCAAATAACATTGCTAGTAGCATCAAAATGAAAATTCAGGAAGAAAGAGCCATAACTAGAATCCTGTCACTATCTCACCACTGAAGTGCAAAGAGATACTCAGTAGTTTGACTATGTAAAAAAAAAAAAAAAAAAAGCTTTATTTTACTAGAGGTGTATATAAGATCATTTCCTAATGCTTACAGAGACCCTTAGTCTTGAGTTAATGGCAATTACATGGTCACTTCCAGATTTCTCAGCCTTTGCTTTAAGATTGTATTTACTTCCTTCACTCAGAAATAGTTTACATATTATATATATATATTTCCATATTCACATACAAACATATGCAAAATAGTTTCCTTCTCCTGTGATCCTGATGCTTTCATTTGCCTCCTAGTATTCCACCACCTAAATAATTTTGACAACATACAGGTTCCTCTCTGCATCCATAACAGGAAAGCTGAGTCAGACTTTACTTTTTTACCTTATCACAAACTCCACATCTCATATGGCCTCTTTTCTGACTCCCTTTCAAGTTCTGGAGGGATAAGTTCAAGTAACACCAGACAAGCTCATATCTGAAGTAGATCCACTGGTTATGCTGTAAAAGGTGTTCATCAAATGCAGGGATACGCTTGCCACCCACTGAGTCTGACTCACTCACACTAACCTTGGTACTGCCATGCTCAACTACAATGAGTTAATGACAAAAAGATAGATAAGGAAAAACAGGGATTCTTATTATTCCTTACTCATTCCTCACATGTATTATGTCATCTCTGCTAAATTTAGAATAGGGTCAATTTAATTCACATAAAAAAAAAACAAAAAAACAAAAAAACACACCACTTCTCCTTCTTTTTTGTGTTAAATGAAAATATGATTCTCTAACCTGGCTAGAATCTGCAGATAGCTGAAGAATTGCTCATTTATCTAACTCTCCCTACAATATAGTCCTCTTCTCAAGCCCAAGGGAGCCAGTAAAAAGATTTAGACTGAGTACAATGGATTTGGAATTACTTTTATTTATTAATTATTTTATTTACTTATCTGTTTTTCAGAGACCACTCAGTTCTTCTCACTTCTCTTATTAGCTTTCCAGGTTATTGTAGTATTAATGAAAATTCTCATCTATGAGTAAAGAACACAAGTCTTTAACACGTGGCAAACCAATTCATTTAAAAACTGCTTAGGATTTTTTTTTTTTTTTAGTTCAGCTTTTATATACAAGATTGTATTGAAACTCATGTTTTCTTTCACATAATCACTGAACATGCAAAACTGCCAGACTTTAACTTAGTTCCTGTGAGCACCATTGTGTGCAACAGATAAATAAATAGTTGATAAACAAATAGTTTAGGCCATATTCGTGGAAGCTCTTTGAGAAGATAGTTTACTTCAACTCATGATTATTTCAAAGAGATAATTCAGCATCTTAAAATGATTTATTGCTAAGACATTGCTTTAAGAAAGTGAAGTATTTAATATATTTATTGTATTCTCAGCTGAAATTACTTCTTTTTGCTCGTTCATGAGACTATTTAATAGCATAGTAGAACCACAGACATTCTCTGTTGGCCATTTCCCTTAAGTAGTAACAACTTAACTGCTACCTCCACAGAGTAAATTAGCCAAGATGCACTTCACCATCTGTATATTTGTCATTATTTATATAATCTCATTGTCATCCTGACAAACATCTGAGAATATATGAGCTGTTTGTCCACATAGCACTCATGGAGAATGGGAAGCCAGAGACTCCGGAGACACTGAGAAGCATGCCTGAGCCTCACAGCCAATATGGTCTCACTCAGAAAACCCGTTCCAAAGCTTGCCAAACCTGCTACACTCTTATGTCAACCTATCTGCATTCTTATTCTTTGAATTGGATGGTATACATTCTAACTAAGAGGGAGGAGTGAGGGTTTCTTTTTGTTTGTTTGGTTGGTTGGTTGGTTGGTTAAGGGAAAGATAGGAAGCAGAAGGCAAGAAAGATATTTCAGGACGCTCCCTAAACACATAGGAGAAGCTAAGATGATCATACTTGTCAAAAGTATCAGAAAGCAGCAAGGTTCTAGATAGCAGGATTGTTTACAGATATAAAAAGAATGTAGATGATAAAAAAAAAAAAAAAAAGTATGTCCTCACTGTTTACCCAAAATCTGGAAACTCTGTATGTCAAACAGTTGACTGTAAGTCTGGACCTCGATTAAGTATGTTACACCACAGTAGCCATAAAGTACAGTGCTCAAGTCTAGAAACTGATCCTCCATTGAATCCTAGAATCATTTAGGTTGGAAAAGACCTCCAAGATCATGAAGTCCAACCATTAACTTATCACTGCCAAGAATACCACTAAACCGTGTCCCTAAGCACATATCTACGCATCTTTTGAACACCTTCAGGGATGCTGACTCAACTACTTCCCTGGGCAGCCTGTTCCAATGTTTCACAACCCTTTCAGTGAGGAAATTTTTTCTTAATATCCAGCCTAAACCTCCTCTGGTTCAACCTGAGGCCATTTCTCTTTGTCCTAGCACATGTTGCGTGGAAGAAGAGAATGACACCCACCCCTCTACAATCTCCTTTGAGGTAGATGTAGAGAACGCTCTCTTACACACAGGGCTAACCCACAGCCTTTCCTTCCTAGCCTATCTCATCTGAAGAGTTTATAGCCATCTGTTTCAACACTTCCAACCCATCCTTTGTGCCTTTGCTATTGCAGGGCTCTCCATCCCCTACCTGTACTGGAATGGCTAGTATAAGACTGAGGGACCTTGCTAGCACACCACCCCATGACCACTGACATACTGCCCCCAGGCTTGTCTCTGTCAAGCCTGGTTTTATCTCTTTTCCCCTTCAAATCTAGTTTAAAACCCTTTCAATGAGCTCTGCTAACTGCTGGGCAAAGATCCTATCCACCTTTGAGACAGATGAACTCTGTTGCTAATAGGCCTGGCATCATGCAAAGTGACCCATGATCAAAAAAAAAAAAAAAAAAAAAGGAAAAAAAAAAAACCAGAGTTCCGCTGGTGACACCAGACTTGGAGCCACGTATTGAGCTTCTGACTCTTACCATTTCTTACCTCATCATTCCCTGCAACTGGAGGGATAGAGGAGAACACTACTTGTGCTCCTGATCCCTTAACCAGTTGTCCCAAGGCCCTGATGTCTCTCTTGATTGCCCTCAGACTTCTTGTTGAAACTTCTGTGCTGTCTACCTGAAAAATCAGTAATACGTAATAATCTGAAGAAAGACCAGGGAAGGAAGCTTTCTCTTCACATCTCTAACCCAGGCCCCAGGGAGGCAGCAGAAGTGGGTCCAGTCTGCATAATGGGTCTTCTGTTCCCTTCAGAAGGCAGCTTCTATGACAATTACACGTCTTTTTTTCTCGGTGGGATCTGTTTTGATGCAGGGCATAGACCACTTGACCCACACCTCCAAGCCAGATGAACCATATTCCTCAATATTGTTTGGTTCCACTGACCTCATACCTATTGTGCAAGGGTACCTGAGAAGGTGGGGTAGTCGTTGAGGAGATGTGCCTGCCACCCCAGGCAGGAACTTGTCATATATACATCTTTGATGTATGTATGCAATCATTAAAATAAGAAGAGCCTACAGCATATTCCTTACTACAAATCAAGCTAGTTTCCAGATTGACCTTACATAACCAGTTCTACAGACCTACATCTGTTCTCAAATTTTGCATCGTTGAATCTTCAGTGACTAATCTTACCTCTGTTAATAACCTCTCCTTTATTCTAACAAGAAGAAAATACGTATACAGTGAGAGATGACATGGAAATTGTATTTTTCATGTGTTTTTTACCCAAAACATATGTACACTGTTGATTCTAGAACTGTACTATAAGATTAAATTTTCTAGGACTCTGTAGGCCATTTGTTCTAAACCTAGCTTTTCAAAAAAAAAAGAAAAGTTTCTCCCATAATGTTATGTATAGTCTAATGAACAGCAAAAATAAGAGAACACAGCTGATTTCCCCTGGCTCATATCCATCTGTTCATAGTGTAAAACATGTGGATATGCAGTTCAATTAATTTGAAGATACTCTCTGAATCAGCTTAGCGTCGAGTCTCCAAATGAAGAAAAAAATAATTTTGTTAAAAAGATATAACACTTTTCCACAGGAAGTCTGATTGAGAGTTTTCTTAAAATGATGTAACATTTCATAAAACTGATACATAGGAACATTAAAGGGAAAAATCTACTGCCTTGAGTGCACAGAGGAGAAGAAAGCAGCTTTATTTCTGTCATTTGAAGGTCTGAATTATGTAAATCCTGACAAATCTTTCTAGTATGAGTATGAATATACAGATTTAGAAGGCATTAGCCTTTGCCATTTTGTAAAACATTTTGCTTGCCATCTGTACTAGAAGCACAGAAGTAAACTGTGAAAGAAATGTGTTTTTAAGCATCCTAAAAATTCCTCTTGCAGGAACATTGATGATTTTTGATCTAGAAGTACTGGACACCATTTCCCACGCAAAGTGGTCTCCCAAAATAGCATTTTCATATTTCATAGAATCATAGAATCATTTAGGGTGGAAAAGATCTTTAGGATCATCTAGTCCAACCTTTAACCTAGCACTGCCAAGTCCACCCTTAAGCCATGTGACTAATCTCTATATCTTCATGACTTTGAAGGGATGGTGACTTAACTACTTCTTTGGGCAACTTGTTCCAATGCTTCACAACCCTTTCAGTGCAGATTTTTTTTTTATTTTTTTCCCTAAAAAAATTAAAAATGTATCCTGGGCTTTATCAATAGAGGTGTGGCCAGCAGGTTGAGGGAGTTGTTTGTGTCCCCTGTTATCTGTCCTTGTGTGTCCTCACTTAGGGTACTGCATCCCCAACACAAGAAAGATGTCGATCTGTTAGAACAGGTCAAGAGGAGGGCCACAAAGTTGATCAGAGGGCTGGAGTACCTCTCTTATAAAGAAAGGCTGAGAGAGGATATTCATCTTGAAGAAGAGAAGGATCTGGGGAAAACTCATTCCAAACTTTCAGTACTCGGGGGGAGGGGAGAGATGGTATGAAAAAGATGGTAAGTGACTTTTTACATGGGCAGATATATGTAGGACAAGGGGGATGGTTGTAAACTAAAATCGGGGAGATTTAGATTAGATGTTAGGAAGAAATTCTTCACTCAGAAGGTGATGAGGCATTGGAACTGGTTGCCCAGAGAAGTTGTAGATGCCCCACACAAGGCTGGGTTGGATGGGGCCCTAGGCAACCTGATCTAGTGGGTGGTGTCCCTGCCTATGGCAGGGGGGTTGGAACTAGATAATCTTTAAGGTCTCTTCTAACCCAAACCATTTAATGATTCTATGATTCTATGAAATGCACAAGGCTTTCCTGCTTTCAAACATAAATAAAAGAATTAAGCAGAGTATCTTTGCTTCTTTAAAGTAAACAAACAAATAAACAAAAAAAAATTGTATTAACATGCCAAACACTAAAGGTTTCCCTATATGATAGCAGGGACTGCCTTTGGAGTTGCACTAAACTAATGCACATTCTTTCATTTCCCCATACCTAATAAGTAGCCTAACCTGAATAGAAAAAAAAGTATTTAATCCCTCCATACCTTCCCCTGTATGAAAATACAACCTTCTCCTTTACTAATACTTGCATACCTGACATTAATATGATGTCAGATATGCAAGTAATAGTGATATAATATCAAACATCCATCTGTTCATATCTTACTAAAAACACCACAGTCTTATTGCAATCCACCTCTCTAGCTAACAGGAAGATTAAGATGGATGCGGACCTCTCAGTCACATACCTATTCGTAATAATGATTGAAAACCTCATTAAAAATAAGGAAACAAACAAAGAAATGAACAAAACCCACCACATGTGCACACATACATGCAAACAGACAAACAAAAAAACTGAACATTCACATTGTCTCCTTGAGCAGGAAGAAGAGTCTATGTCATGCTCTGTTTTACTCAAATCACCTTAGGCTTTACTATTTAACACTTCAGAAAATATATATATTTATTTTCTCAGGTTACATTACTACCTAACTGGCTTCAGAACCACTGTATTTATCGCAGCCTGAAAGATGTTGCTTTTATATATATATATATATCAGTCCTTAAAAATAGAGGTCTAGCCAGTTGGAAGAGGCATCAAATATCATTTTAATAAGAAGATTAGGGTTAAAAGAAACAAACAAACAAACAAACAAACAAACAAAAAAAAAACAACGCTTACTCTACATACTGTTAATAACAATACTACTTATATTGTCTGAGGTGGTTGCCAAAATGCCAAAGGATTATTCCTTTTCGTTTATATAATGACAACCTATTTGCAGGCTATAAATGGCTACATCAAGGTGCTTTTGATTCTACTTAAGGTACCACCACGGTTTTTTCTATCTCCATAGCCTTTCATCTTTTCTCACATAAATATTTAGATATGCTTATCTCTCAAGTGTTCTTCATTTTCCACTTTTCCTTCCTCCCTTTATTCAACAAGAGGAAGGCTTTCACTGCTTCTTCACCTCCTTGTCTGGAGCAACAAAAGGATATCTTCAATTTCCATTGGTTTTAACTACCAATCTTTTCTCTCATTTGGTGACTCCGTTGCTGAGTTTCCTTGGATGACTAATTTCTCCTAGAATTACTATCCATATAGTAAATGGCAGCATTCACCAGTTTTATGCGACTCGCATAATTTCTAAAAGCCTATAGAAATAATCATTAAAAAAAAAAAATCCTTGCATATTGGTTTGAATCTTTTGGATTGGAGACAGTTTGGACATACAAAATTGCTACCAGTTTAAAACTAATAATGTTACTTGGCCAGCTGACTGGTGCAGTGACTGAGTATAAAATCCTAGTGAATGACAGCATTTTTATCATCATGAAGAAAAAGCATAGGTCTATATCCATATGTTTCAAATAGAATCATAGAATATCCTGAGTTGGAAGGGACCCATAAGGATCATCAAGTCCAAATCCTGGCACCGCACAGGTCTGCCCAAAAGTTTAGACCATGTGACTAAGTGCACAGTCCAATCTCTTCTTAAATTCAGACAGGCTTGGTGCAGTGACTACTTCACTGGGGAGCCTGTTCCAGTGTGCAACCACCCCCTCGCTGAAGAACCTCTTCCTGATGTCCAGCCTAAACTTCCCCTGCCTCAGCTTAACACCGTTCCCATGGGTCCTGTCACTGGGGGTAACAGAATAGGTCATCTGCCTCTCCACTCCCTCTCGCGAGGAAGTTGTAGACTGCAATGAGGTCCCCCCTCAGCCTCCTCTTCTCCAGGCTGAACAGGCCCAGTGACCTCAGCCGCTCCTCATACGTCTTCCGCTCTAGGCCCTTCACCATCTTCGTCGCCCTCCTCTGGACACTCTCCAACAGTTTAATGTCCTTTTTGTACTGTGGTGCCCAGAACTGCACACAGTATTTGAGGTGAGGCCGCACCAGCACACAGTAGAGCGGGACAGTCACCTCCCTCGACCAACTAGCAATGCCGTGCTTGATGCATCCCACGATACGGTTGGTTGCCCTCCTGGCTGCCAGGGCACACTGCTGCCTCATAGTCAGCTTGCTCTCAACCACAACCCCCAGATCCCTCTCTGCGGGGCTGCTCTCCAGCATCTCGTCGCCCAGTCTGTACTTATAGCCAGGGTTGCCCCGTCCCAGGTGCAGGACCCGGCACTTGTTTTTGTTAAACTTCATGTGGTTGGTGATTGCCCAGCTCTCCAGTCTGTCCAGATCTCTCTGCAAGGCCTTTCCACCCTCATCAGAGTCCACAACTCCTCCAAGTTTGGTGTTGTCGGCAAATTTGCTCAAAACACCTTCTAGTCCTACATCCAAATCATTTATAAAAACATTGAAGAGGACTGGCTCTAAAATGGAGCCTTGAGGGACCCCACTAGTGACCAACCGCCAGCTAGATGTGGCCCCATTTACCACAACCCTTTGAGCCCTGCCCGTCAGCCAATTGCTCACCCATCGCATGATGTTTATGTTTAGTTGTATGCTGGACATTTTGTCCCGTAGGATCCTATGGGAAACCGTGTCAAAAGCTTTGCTGAAGTCCAAAAAGATCACTTCAGCTGGTTTCCCTTGATCGACTAGATGGGTGATCTTATCATAAAAGGAAATCAAATTTGTTAGGCAGGACCTACCCCTCATGAACCCATGTTGGCTGGGACCAATGACTGCATTGTCCCCCAGGTGCGCTTCAATAACTTCAAGGATCATCCTCTCCATAATTTTACCAGGCACTGATGTGAGACTGACAGACCTGTAATTGCTAGGGTCTTCTTTCTTACCCTTCTTGAAAATTGGCACAACATTTGCCAGCTTCCAATCCAATGGGACCTCACCAGATTCCCAAGATCGTTGAAAAATAATTGAGAGAGGTCCCGCGATGACATCTGCCAGCTCTTTAAACACCCTGGGATGAATCCCACCCGGACCCATGGACTTGTATGGATCCAGGTGGAGCAGCAAATCCCGCACACGTTCAGGGTCTGTTGGGAGTTTGTCATTCCCACCGTCATGGTCCTCCAGCTCAGGGTACCCTGGGTCCCGAAGCCCATCATCAGTGTTGAAGACAGAGGCGAAGAAGGCATTAAACATCTCTGCTTTGCCTATGTCCTTGTCTGTGAGGAGACCCTCCCCATCTAGTAGCGGACCTATGTTTTCTTTGGTTCTCCTTTTTCCGTTCACATATCTAAAAAAAACTTTATTATCTCCCACAGACATGGCCAGCTTCAACTCTAGTTGGGCTTTGGCCACACGAATTTTCTCCCTACAAACACGAACAGCATCCCTATATTCCTTCCTCGTTGCCTGACCCTCCTTTGTGCAGCCGTACACTTTCTTTTTTCATGTAAGCTCCAGTAGAAGATCCCTGGTCAGCCAGGCCGGCCTTCTGCCCCACTTGCCTGACTTCCGATATTTTGGAATCGCCTGATCTTGAGCTTTTAGGAGGCAGTGCTTAAAGATGGACCAGCACTGATGGGCACCAATGCCTTCAAAAGTAGTTTCTGAGGGGACCTTGCTGACTAATTCCCTGAGCAGCCTGAAGTCTGCTTTCCCCACATCCAGGGCTGAAGTTTTGGTGGCAGTTTTCCTTCTGTCACCGTAAATTCTAAACTCAACCACTTCATGGTCACTATGACCGAGACGGCTGCCAGTTGCCACGTCTCCCACAAGACCCTCTCTGTTCTCCAGCAACAGATCTAGGAGGGCGCCTTTCCTAGTTGGCTCACTTAGCACCTGCACCAAGAAGTTATCATCTAGGTGCTTTATGAACCTCCTGGACTTGGTCATGTCAGCCATGTGGTGATCCCAGTTGACATCTGGCAAGTTAAAATCCCCCATTAGGACGAGGGGAGTCGATATCGAGGCATCGCTTAGTTCTGTAAAGAATAATTCATCAGCGTTGTCGTCCTGGCCAGGTGGTCTGTAATAGACTCCCACAACGGCATCCCCTTTATTTGTTCGTCCCTTAATCCTTACCCAGAGGCTCTCAACTTTGCCATTGCCAACTTGAAGTTCCACACAGTCCAGCCCATTCTTCACATACATCGCCACCCCACCACCTCGCCTACCCTGCCTGTCCCTCTTGAAGAGCCTGTAACCATCTATTGCAACACACTAGCCACAGGATTCATCCCACCAGGTTTCGCTTATGCTGATGATGTCATAGCTGTGGGACTGGGCCAAGACTTCCAGCTCATCCATTTTATTCCTCATACTGCGTGCGTTTGTGTAGAAGCACTTCAAATGCGCCTCCCTACACGCAGCACCTTGTGTATCCGACCGAAGGGCCTCACTAGGACACAGTCCCTCTGATTCTAGCACACCATCCCTTAGCTCGTCACCGACGTGCCTGGTTCTATCCCCTTCCCCCTTCGACTCTAGTTTAAAGCCCTATCTATCTGCCCTGCCAACTCCTGAACAAAAATCCTCACCCCTCTCTGAGAGAGGCACATTCCGTCTGGTGCCAGCAGGCCCGGGGTCGCGTAGACCTTCCCGTGATCGAAAAACCCAAAATTCTGCCGGTTGCACCAGTCCCGAAGCCATGTGTTAATGTGACGAGTCTGCTTGTCAGCATCAATCCCTCCTATTGGAAGGACAGAGGCAAACACAACCTGTGCCCCTGATCCTTTAAGTAGTCGCCCCAAAGCCCTAAAGTCCCTTTTGATCGCTCTTGGACTTCTCGTTGCTACCTCGTCATTACCAGCCTGAAAGACGAGTAGTGGGTAGTAGTCAGTGGGCCGTACCAGGCACTTGACTTTCCTAGCGAAGTCTCACCCGAGCCCCAGGGAGGCAACAGACTTCCCTGTGGGTAGGGTCCGTTCGGCATGTTGGGCCCTCTGTCCCTTTCAAAAGGGAGTCCGCCATGACAATAACCCTTCTTTCTTTTTTGAGAGCTGATGTAGCAATGTGAGGGGTAGGGGACCTTACCTTAGGCATCCTCATCAACCGGGACGGGCTTTCGCCTGCTTCGTTGTTCTGGTTGTCATGTTCTAGAGCTTCGTACCTGTTATATACGGGTAGATGGGAAGGTGAGGTGGGCAGGGACAGGGCTTGCCTACCCCCCCAAACAGGAACCTGCCTCCATTCCCCCCCTTGGCTTAGGTCCCCTCCTGCTGCCTGGCGGGATGAGGGAACTATTGTCTTCTGTGTAGCAGGAGACACTTGTGCTGTGGCAGGCTCATGGGTCTGTCTCAGAGAGGGCAGAGTATACCTCCACCAGTCATTTCCCTCTCTGACTCCCTGATGCTCCTGAGCCTGCTCACCTCCTCCTGAAGCTCCGCTACCTGGCTGAGCAGCTCTTCAACCTGGGCACACCTCCCACAGGCATATCCCTCGCCGCTGCTGTCAGATACCGACAGAAGACAGACAGAAGACTGTGTATTTTGTACAGAATTTTCAGTGAACCACAGGATTATTACGGATAATTCATTGTTAGTATACATTTTTCTCACTGGTACTAACAACATCTCTTTTGCTTTGAAAGAAAATGGAAAAGGAAACACTGTTCTTCCTTCATGTAAATACAACTATAAAGCAATACAAAAAATCATCACCTATGGGCTAAATTCTCCCCTATTTTAAAGGTTACTTTTCCCTTTGTTATTTAATCCATAATTAAAATTAATTTCAAGTGTGCAAAAAGACTATTCTCCTGTTACTTGATATTAGGGAAGAGCTTGGACAAAAAGCAAGGACTTTATTATGGAATAAAACTTTCTGCCAAACTGCATATATGTCACAAAGACTGTCTTTCCTCAGGTCTTCTCCAGGTGTAACAGATTGAGGGAGGTTGAAAATACTTGTTATTTATGCTCAAACTTCAGCTGTATGGTTTTATTCAACTCTTGAAAAATAACTTTATGGGAAATCTAGGATAGGCAGAGAGAGATGGAGAGATATTGTCAAATATTTTTACAACATCATTACATATTTGGTATGAGTCATGGAAAATCTTTCTACACATTCTTACAGTACATATTTATGAATGTGAGAGGCAGAGAAAGAGAACCTATAGCTGCCAAGTTCAGAAGCTCAACGCATCATGCAATGGCTTTTGAATCAAGTGTTTTAAATGGTTAAAATAAAGGATGAAAACAGGGAAGCACTGGTTTCTTCATTATCTTGGCAAAATAAGTCATACAAAAAAGTGATATTTGGGGCATTTTCAATAATGTCCATTCTATATTTCTCAATATATGTTATATTGTATACACATACAGATTTTTGTGTGATTGTCTACTATGAGCTACAAGATATATATGCAGGATATGCATATATTACATCTATGTATAAACAAATCATCTTATTAATAACAGCGAGTGGTTTTTGTGTGTGGTTTTTTTTTCCCATTATATTAGTATCTTCATTTTTTAAAGACAGAATATTCTGTTCTAATTGTGTTTGTTCATTCTCTGCCTCTTCATGCCTTCACTTCCAATTCTAGATGTCTAATAACATTCTTTATAGTGTCTCTTCATCCTAACAAAGCCAATTTAAAATCAGAGCTCCAAATGACACTTTTCATCAGCCATCAGTCTTCTATTGCCAGGGGCAACTATGTTTTTCCATGTTCCCAGAAGTCCTGTCTCGTCATAATCAAGGGTGGGATTCATTTACAAATCTGCTTTCAGATGAATGCATGCAGGTGTCTATATACTTAACCAGGCATTATAGTCTATTAAGATCAATTCAACACAGGCAATGGAGCCTGGAGAGTGACTCAGTTAATCAACCACTACTTTACGATAATCTGAAAAACTGATTAGGCCCCCCTGATTATATTCAACCTCTCAGTTATCCTACCGATCAAGCATCAAGTCCTTGGTATCTTGGGTAGCTCTTCTCTGAGAAGATATGAGGTCTTATGACCTCTCTGTCACCTGTGTGTCTTTATCCTGAGTAACCATAAATTGCCCCAAATGGTCCTGGACCCCTATGTTTAGTCAACTGAATCTAGATCCCCAGGGAAGTTAGACATCTTTTAAACTTGCGGGCACTTACAAGTAAACATTTTAGATATTATAATCTAGAATTGTCTTGTTCTTTAACTCACATCACCAACTCACTAGGGAATCCAGATTGTTCTTCCACTATTACAATCTACCAATAGATGCCTTAATTCCATATTGTGTTAAAAGTCTTCTGTTCTTCTTTGAAAAAGAGAACAGTAAGAGAAAAAAAAAAAAAAAGGTGTAGACATTTTTCAACCTTGGGACTAAAGAAAGAAAAATAGTTGCAACTGCATATGAACTTATGCTGGATTCTTATATAAAGCACAATGTGCTCTGGAGATGGGAAAAAGTCATAGGCAAAATGCTGGTGAGGTCAGAACAAAACAAGGTTTGGGAGGATGTTTCAGGAGGAAGAACGAAAATTGTGACGTAGTGAGTTAAATAAATTATGGTTCCTGAAACATTAAAAATGAAATATATTTCTGAAAAGTATTGTTTAATTATAAAAATAGTATTTATTCTGAAATTTCTTTCAGTTTCTTTACTACTGGTATATTTGAAAATATATTAATATGCATAAAATTTAGAAATAAGGTCAAAATAGTTTTAAGTGTAACATTAAATTGCCTTAGTATGACAAAAGTTGATTTTTAAAATTATTTGAAGCAATTCAAAATAATTATGCTCTATATAGTTCTGTGTTATTCTAGAAAGTGTTTTTTGTCAAGGTTTCTCCCATAGGAAAGTGGGCTAGGTTTCCCCAGATATTCTTACAGAAAGGATCACAGTAGTTTCTATGGAACTTTGTGGAAGATGAAAGCAGAAGAGTGATATCTATTTCTTAGATATTCTCTTTTCACCTTTTATCTTTCATACACATCTAGTTTACATCCCTTTTAGCTGTGGTCTACCAAAATAAGTCTGGAAATAACATGGGTCATCCAAATTCAGGATCTCTATATATAATAAATAGGTAATCTGAATAATTTCTTGAGACAAGTTAATATTGTTTGAATCTAAGTACAGTTTTCACTGAGCGCAGTACTGAGAAGCTTCAGTTTTTTTAAAATCTGAGTGAGGATACCTTGCTGTCTAGAGTGAAAGCGCTCCCTGCAGCAGAGCAACCCACCACAACAGCTGTTCCTTCCAAAGAAGTCCAAGCCTTACAGTACACATGTAAGTCCCTGGGTCCACATTCTGGAGAAGCATCAAATAATCTATTTTCACTCCTATTCAAAACAAACAAACAAACAAACAAACAAACAAAAAAAAACAAAGTTGTTAAACTGAAATTTGTTTCTCTGCACACCTCCCTACTATGAATATATATTAACTGACCTCTGTCTTTGCCCCTAGGAAACCGTTAAAATTTCTGTTATTTCAGCAGGTTTCAGAAATAAAACTTTCATTTTGTCCTCTCTTTCAATGCAGTTTTTCCTTTCTTTCTGTGGATTCTTCTTGGCAGGTTCACCTAATATTATACAGTTATAAGAAGTACAGCTCATTATCAAGTGCCTAAAATTCAACCCATTCCATTTATGCCACAGATACATTAACAAACACTAATTACATATCTCCTGTAATCTTTGTGTTGCACTGTGTGAAAATATTGGTCGTATGTGTTGCTTATACCAAACTTCAAACAATCCACATATAAAAACAGTGGGATAAAAGGGGACCAGTACAGCAGTAAGTCAGTAGTGATTGGTAACCCACTGTTAAGCATTGAAACTTCCTTCCTGTAAGAATGTAAGAGAATAATGATCTTTTTTACTTATCATTTGCTCAAAATTACCAAATGCTTCCCTTCATCATCTCTTTGCTCATTCTCCTCATGCCTTACTTTTACTTAACTTGAACAGCTAGTGAAGGAAGAGAAATTACAAAAACAGTGTCCAACTAAACAGGATATAATTAAAGTAAGCTGAGGGCATTTCAAGATGAAATGTGAACTGGTTAAACCCCAAACTCTGGTTTTCTTTACCATTAGTATGTAATCATGAATAAATCATGAGTAAATAATTCTACTTCACTTCTTTCTAACAATTTCTTAAAGGAAATGCAAACTTATTTTCACTATTCTTACCGATGCATTGGACAATGTTCTAAACAAGAATTTATCACAATCACTGTTATCTCTGTTAAATCTACACTGTACAGTTAGTGCATGCATGTCTTATGAAGAGAAAAAAAAAGTGGATGCTGTTTCAAAAAATACTACCATTATCACAGATGATGGGATACAGAAGAAAAGAACAATCTTGGTTCTTCTCTACAAGAAAAATTAATTTGCAATACCAATTTGGCCGGTAAGAGATTTATCACCCATTATGCAGAATGTTCTGAAATGATATCAAGGGTAGAAAAGGCCAGAAGAACAGATGTTGTTTAGCTTTGGAACTTTGTCACTTTGAGAACGTGTGGTCAATGAGCCAATGTGAGAGAGCACCTGAGGTAGCTCTGTGGTCTCCTTGACTGTATTTGACAAAAAATAGATTAGTGAGAGGAAACTAATACTGAATGTTTGAATCTATCTACTCATATTGGACTCGAGAGAATAAAAAATCCTGTATGTTTGGAATGAGGTGCAGATCCCAGAATGAAACATCTCCACCTGCTAAATCTGAAATTTCTTTTGTTGTCTTGAAATAGTGGAGAAAATTCTGTTGTCATTTAAATTGGCTGTAAACTTGAAAACGTTCTTAATAATGTTTATTAATAAAGTAGTTCAGAAATTATATCTTAATGACAACAGGTGTAGCTGGGATGACATATTGAAAATTATTCATTTATATGACTTTGGCTTTTAGACATAATTTTGGAGTGAATAGCAGTGCTGTTGGAAAACAGGAAAAATGCTGTTGTCTTTTAGAATAAAAATGCTAACAAAAATCATCATATCTTCACCAGATCCAGGATGAAACTCTTAGTAAAACTGGAGAAAGGAATACCACCAGAGCAACAACAAAACCAGCAAAAAATAAACTAGAGTGTTGATTTTGAAAATAGGACATAATTTTTCAGTTCTTTAATCCCTTGGTTTATGTAAAAGTTGCATCAGAGACCTGAACCTGGGTCTCCTGATTTCCAGCTTAAGTCTCCCATGCAGTTCATTACTCATGCCTTGCTGACGTTTATCTCATTATTAGCATCAAGTGGAAATGAATAATAATAGATCAGAACATTTCCTTAAATCAATTTCTGTTTTCAAGCTAATCACAGCTGAGTATGCAGTTAGCGTCTGTCTCTTACATTGGGACAATGAACTGATTTGGCTTTTTAGTTGGCCATTTCCCACATAATTACATTGACCAAGAATAGATGTTAATAAAACCCTTTTATTGGAATACTGATATTTATACAAAATAAATCAAGAGGCTCTGAAGAGATTGAAGGCAAAGTAAAATGAAAGAAATTCAATATACCTGTTATCCAACTACTGTACAATATGAATCATTAATAACCATTAAAATGTCATCATTAGACAAGTTGTTGTTGTTGTTGTTCTTGTCATTACAATAGCCATAGTTTACCTTGTTCACTTTTTTCTACCAGTTCAGTGATAAGATGGGACTCCACAGGCATAAAATGAATTTACAGGAAAGTAGAGTAAGGAAAAAATACAGTGACCTCCAAGCAATTACAGCTAACCATGGAAGAAAATGAATGACACATCAAAGCATCAGCTTCAAACACACTCCCAGGTGGCTTATTTCAGAATATGTGTCAGAGGAATTGCATGATTAGGTGTCTGAACTTTTCTATTCAAGAAAAATTTTAAGAATCCTTATCAGAGGAAAAAAGTGCACTAAAATAAATAAATAAAATGACTGTGTTGAAGGACATCTAAAAATTCAAAGTCAATGTATTTCAAATGTGTTTGCTAAATGGGTGAATAATAGCAGAAATAGTCTCATAACAGCTTGGTCAAGGGAAGGTGCTACGAAGAGAAAGAAATACTGTGATACTAAAAATGTATATATTTGACAAGCTAACATTGTTGTGACTTGTATTGGGTTTACACAGAAATGTTTTGGTAGCGGGGGGCTGCAGGGGTGGCTTCTGTGAGCAGAGCCCAGCAGCTGACCCATGTCAGATCACAGCCAGCTCTAGAGGGCTCCAAATGGACCCACCACCGGCCAGAGCCAAGCCAGGGAGAGACACTGGTTGGGCCTCTGGGAGAGCAGATTTAAGGAAGGGGGGGGGGGGGGGGGATAAAATAAAATAAAATTAAAATTAAATAATAAAATAATAAAATAAATAAAATAAAATAATAAAATAAAATAAAATAAAATAAAATAAAATAAAATAAAATAAAATAAAATAAAATAAATAAAATAAAATAAATAAAATAAAATAAAATGCTGTGCAACAGCAGCTGGGAGAGAGGAGTGAGAAAATGTGAGAGAACCATTCCAGCAGCCCCCAAGGTCAGTACAGAAGGAGGGCAGGAGGTGCTCCAGGCACAAAGCAGATGTTCCCCTGCAGCCTGTGGAGAGGCCCCTGGTGGAGCAGGCTGTCCCCCTGCAGCCCATGGGTCCCACATGGAGCAGATCTCCACACTGCAGCCCGTGGAGGAGCCCCCAGTGGAGCAGGTGGATCTGGGGACAGCTGCTGCCCATGGGGAACACATGTTGGAACTGTTCATTCCTGATGGATGGTATGGACCTGTACTGGAGCAGTTCTTGAAGAGCTGCTGCCTGTGGGAAGCTCATGTTTCCAATTCACTATTAAGTTATCAAAAAGACTTATCATTGATACTATAGACTCACTGCTTAAGTTCATTCATTTGTCATGGTGAACTTAATATCTGTGGAAAAAAGACTACCAGAATGGTACTTTCTCAATATTTGAACTTCTAATGCATGGCACAATATCTGATTAATATAAAACAAGTGAAAAGGTCTCAGAGATCGAGATTTTTTAGAGAAATTGTGTCAAAGACTTGATTTTCTGAAAGAGAAACTCAAGGGACATCTGTCATATTCTTTTGATTTTTTGGTTGACACAGTAAGCCTGACACAATTTAACAGCAATTTACTGTTTATATGCTCTTATTAGTAATATAAGACATTTGGATCTGCATAAGATTATGGATTTTTCCCCCTTTAAAAATATAAAATAGCAAACAGAATTGCACATCTCTAATGCTTTTTCCTTAAATCCCTAGCACTATAACATCATTTGGGTGAAGGGATACTTAATGAACTACACTTTTCTAATAAAGTGTGTACTACATTGTGCAAGCATGTATGAAATAATTATTTTCTCCTAGATAACTTTTTTTTTGGTATTATAAGTTTTTAAGATTTAAATAAAATTAGAAACTTATCAGAAAGTCTCAGAACACTTCACTGACTTCACCAAATCCTGGTATGTTTTGAAGTCTCTATTTTTCAAGTCACAGGCACTGTTAACAACACCAAGTGTGAATATTCTAGCACTCAAGTGCATGAATGTAAAAAGACAGATGACTATAGTCTGTAAGATGAAATATAATAAATGCAGCATTAGTGGTAAGAAACCATACCGTGACATTGAGGAGGAGGAATCCACTTTAAAAAAATAATAATAATACAGGATTAATTTATCTTATTTGCTATCTAATCATGCTTCATTCATTTTTATGTTAGATGCAATTAACATGCTGGATCACATATGCAACTAAAAGAAACTTAACCCTATTGACAGCCAGCAATAATACATTATGAAAAAAAAAGAAAAAAAAAGAAAAAAAAAGAAAAAAAAAGTGCAGAAGTGACATTCTAGTATGTTTATGGAATAAGATCTCTTCAATATTTTTAAGGCTGCAGGTAAAGGATTAGGTCACTGGTCTATGGTTACAGTAACTAAATGGGACACAAAAACCTCTGGTCCTGAGGAATTGCTGGACATGACAGCCAACAACGTGAGCTTCAGACAAGAATTAAGGATAGTGCCAAGCAGTTTGTGGCATCTCACAGCTGATTGCAGGGACCAAGCCTCATGGGTACTTTGAGGAGATGACAATACCATAAGGCCAACATTAACTATGTAAACGAATCAAAAATACTAAATTGGGTTATTGTGTGTGGCAAAATGGGCAGTAGCAGATAAAAAGTAATTAGGGGTGGGTTGTTTATTTGGGAGAAGACTGTGGTGGAGAAAGGGAGGAATAAGGGCGGTGAAAAGGAGGGCCAAATGACAAGAAAAGGGGTACTAAAGAGTAGAAATCCTCTGAGCAGGTCCACACGGGGGTTCCCATCAGGCTTCCTTCCATTGGCTCACTGCTGCAGGAAGAAGACAGTAAGTCAGACCTGTTGCTCTGGCTTTGCAATAAAAGTTGGTGTGTTTCTGTTGTCAGGAAGGCAGGGGTGGAAGTAGGGTGGGTAGCTTTCCCTGTGCACACCAGATGGACAGAACAAATACCCTAGTACCACGAAACTGGTGCTCTTTCCAAGCCCAATAACTTTCCTAAAACACAATACATTGTATCATGGTATCACAACAACAACACAAAAAATGCTGAAATCTGAAACATGGAGTTCTCAGATCCCTTTCAGAATTGTTCAGTTTAATTACAGTAATTCCTGTATTCTTGACAGATATGTTGATAAGTAATTTTCTAATTTTTTCTTATGCTAATTTAATTATGACAAGGCTTAGATAACTTTGGAGTACAGCATCCAACAGATTTCTTTATAGAATACCAAAGAATTAAGTAGAGTGGATGCTATTTCTACTCGGCTTGGAGAAGTATCATCAATACCACAAAAACTTGTTACTAGGGAAATAATCTTGCCTTGAACAAAAAGGAAACAAAGTGAGATAGACCAAAAAATATAATTTATTTTTAAATTCAAAATAGTGAGTTCTTATAAGTTAAACAAATTAGTCAAAGTCATCTGGACTAGAATGCTAGGATGTTGATTTTTATTTTTATTTAGAAGTATCTGTAGCACAACTTCTGGAACATGTCTCTCCTACAGTAATAGAATTCAGACCTGAATGGTAAATAAGCATCTCAGAAAAATATACTGAGCCTAAAAAGGATAAGAAAATAGAACAAACAAACAAACAAACAGCCTGAGAAGAGAAAGTTGGTCTTAGTGGTCAGTAATAATTCCCTAAGGACAATCTGAATTCAGTATTGGAAAAGATTTTAAAGCAAAAAAGATTCTTCAACCATATAAAATTAATGAAAAATGAATAAAAACATGAGGGCAAAAAGGCATTTTCTTGTCAGGGGAAAATAATATAGGTAATCAAGGTAATCACGGACAATTAAAAACATAGGTTTGTCAAAGAACTGATCTGTGAAACCCAGGGCCCCGGAGCTGAACAAAGTACTCCAGGCGGGGTCTCACGAAAGCAGAGTAGAGGGGGAGAATCACCTTCCTTGACCTGCTGGCTGTGTTTCTGTTGATGAAACTTAGGATACAGTTAGCTTTCTGGGCTGCAAGTGTACATTGCTGGCTCATGTTGAGCTTCTCATCCACCAACAGCCCCAGCTCCTTCTCCTCAGGGATGCTCTCAAGCATTGTCCACCCAGCCTGCACAGCCATTAGTGCTTGGGATTGCCCTGATCCAGATGCAGGACCTTTCACTTCACCTTGTTGAACTTCATGAAGTTCTCACCGACCCACCTGTCAAGCCTGTCAAGGTCACTCTGGATGGCATCCCTCCTTTCCCTCCAGCTTGTTGACCGCACCACACAGCTTGGTGTTATTGACAAACTTGCTGAGGGTGCACTCCATTCCACTGTCCATGTCACCAACAAAACCATTAAACGGCGCTGGTCCCACTAGACTCCTGAGGAACACTGCTCATGAAAAACACTCGTTCTTATTCTGTCCTGACAACCCTTATAAGCCAAAGAACAGTGGATCATTTTAAAGCATGGTTGTTTTGATAACCACCACAAAGTTTCAGAACCTCTACTGAAGGAAAACTTATCACATTTTTGTCTTTCTAGAACATACGTAGTCCATGTTTTTATAATTGACCTTGATGTGCTGAGTTGACCTTGTCTGGCTGCCAGATGCCCACCCTACTATTCTCTCACTCCCCCTTCTCAACAGGAAAGGTTGACAAAATAAGATGAAAAAGGGGTTGAGATAAAGGCAGGTCGCTCGCTTACCAATTATCATCACAGGCAAAACAGACCTGAGGGAAAATGAATTTATTTTATGGCCAGTTAAAATTAAGTAGGATGGTGAGAAACAAAGAGGAAAACAACAACAATAAAATCTCCTTTCCCCTCACCCCCTCCTTCTTCCCAGGCTCAAGTTTACTCCTTCATTCCCAACTCCCCTACCTCCTCTTCACAAGTGGCACAGGTAGATGGGGAATAGAAGCTGCAATCAGTCCATAACAGCTCCTCTCTGTTACTCCTTCCTCCTTACACTTCTCTCCTGTTCCATTCTGGGTGCTCCACAGGCTGCAGGTGGACAACTTGCTTCACCATGGTCTTCTCCACAGGCTGTAGGGGAATCTCTGCTCCATCACCTGGAGCACCTCCTACTCCTCACGCTTCTCTTCCTCTTCCTCCTCTTCCTTCTCCTCCAGCTGTGCTGTGACCTCTCCTCACAGAGGAGCCCTGCAGCCTCTCACTTCCAGCACCTGGGCACCTGCACCCCCTACACTTGAAATTTCTCAAAGTGAGATTTCACTTGATATAATAGTGGGTTTTGTTTAGACCATTAAGAAAACTGCTTTCCTTAATCTTAATATGAATAGACTACATTTCTGTCCTTTTCTATAACTTGTGGATTATAGCTAAGGATTTATAGAGTTACAGATTTCTAGGGCATTAATTAGTACTCTGTGACAAGTCTTTACATTTCAAGCATCCATCTTCACTTTAATGGCAGCTATTGAAATATTCAGGTCTCAATTTTTCATGCTTGCTTAAATGCTCTTCAATACTGAAAATGAGTGTGAAAATATAAAGTCAATGATGAAAAATTACTTCACAGGGTGACATCTTTTTAACAGATTTTTTTAGAAGGAAAAAAAGAAGAAAAAGTTTAGAGGTCTGGTAAGTACTGGCATGCATTATACACAAATGTGCATACACACAGAGACACATAAATAGGTTTTTTATTATTATTATTATTATTATTATTTATTTATTTATTATGGTTTTCTGTGCTGGGTACTGTGGCTTAAGTGAAACCCAAATATCCATTCAGACCTCTTCTTGTGTAGTGGCAGATGACTGCTTTACAATTAGGTGTTACTAAAGGAAGGAGCGTCTCATTCCTGGTGAAAAGCTGTCTGCTGGCTGTGGTGTTAATTGACACTCTGCCTACTGTTGTTAGCAGAGAGGCAAGCACTGAAGAGACACTGAATAAGTGCTGGATTATTTCTGACACTAACATGGGCTTCAGGGGCACTGGTAACGTACCTGTGAAAATTTTGTATTTCATCAGTTCAAGGATAAAGAAAACAGAGAATCAATCTGCCTGATGCTTTTTAATTTATGGTACATTCTCTGCCATATCCATCATCAATAGCATCATAACAGCATTACAGTCCTTTCCTTAATTTGACAGGTTTGCAAGACCCAGTAGTTTCAGATCTGTGAATCTGAAATTGCTTTCATTATAGAGAGAGATGTACCTATATAATGATATTAGTGCTACTCAGTTTCTCCTGCACCTGGTATTTGTGCACATTCTCCAGACATCATACTATAGTTCTAATCCTGATAATAGTTCTTGGAGGGCATCTGCTTACACTAATAACATTTGAAATCCCTGGTGTTTTGAATGGGTGCTTAGAGCTTCTCCATATAAAACCCACATAACTTGTCCTCCCTTTTAAGAAAGAACATGTAACAATTTAGTTAAATCAATTCCTAAATTGATTTAAACTAGTTAAATCACTGGTGTAGATGCTCTTAAATTGGCTTAAGGGTGGCTAATATTGATATATCTCATTCATTTTGATCTAAAATTAAATTCTTTTAAATTGGCTCAAATTCCTTGTGCACACTGATGCTTCAAGTCTAGCAGTCTAAATTGAATTTCAGGCTGCAAGGTCAGTGTGCTTCAAAGAAGTTAGGACCTATAATGACACAGCTGTTTGAGAAATTACTTCAGAGGGCCTACAAATCAACAACTGTAAAAAATAAACAGAAGTTTTCAATAGATGCTAATAGCTGGACATTCTGAAGGCACATTCTGTATTCTGAAGATACATTCTGAAGATAAGGGATACATTTCTTAAATTTTGAGTGAACACGGATGGTGATATAAAAGGCATCAAATTTTTAAAAAATGATGGCAAAACCTGAATGTATGTCATACATTTATTGCTATCTCTCTTCCACTTCCAGCTTAAATTTGCCTGCTGGTTATTGCTATGCCAATCAAGTTTGCCAAAATACCGAATGAGGACGTGCATGGCCATCTGTATGAAAAGGTTCCAGTTCATCCGAATTTGTAGCCTCCATTACATGCAAGACAAAAATACCTGTGTCTCTCTTGGCTGCAGAACCAACAAAATTGTTGGTGAGAAAATGGAAATATTAATATAATATTTTCAAATTCCCTTTTCCCAGAGCCATTGACAATTTTTCTTTTACCCACACACAGAAGTCAATAGTCTTTCTACTGTTTTGCTGTGCATCCCTGCTTCCAGCTGACCCTAAATTGTTATTACATTCAGTAAAGCCTACTTTCAAGGCTTCTTCAACAATGCAGGCTGGGACTAAAATAGGAAGAAATACCTTGAATTAGATAGGGGATAAGCAGAAAGGGTAAATATGTAGTAATAGCCTGAAATCCAGCTATTTTACCTCAAATATTGAAACTTCTTTTCATTATCAATTACAGCTTGACAAAATTTGCTATTTACTCTCCAGTTAACACTGACCAATATGCTGCTGAAAAAAATGCTGCCGCTTCTTTGATTTTGTGTTCAGAATGTTCCTGCTAGATTTGAATCAAGATGGAAGGCACAAAACCTCTCTGTCTGGCACAGGCTCCTTCGCTTACAGTCCCAGCAGTTTTGTTTCATTCTTCCATGTCAATGGAATTTAACATATAAAAAATTATTTTCCTATTGGTTACTCTGAAAGGCCTATGTAAATCAAGGTGCCTTTTGACTGTGTAGAGATACGGTCCCAAACAATAGCAGTTGCTATGGAAGCAGAGCAGGGTGATTTATGAAGACATGCAGAAAGAGGAATGGAGAAGGATTGTGTGTAGTAGGCAAATTCAGTACAGATCGGTGTAAAGGCAGATTGGCTCTAAGTATAATGTTGACTCCCCAAAACATATTGTGGTAAATACATCTATACATCAGAGGATATAAAATTTTATAATGAACCGAGTTCCATTTATTTGCTAATAAGAAAATTTATGTTCACCAGAAGGCTTATTAGCACTGATTTTCATAGTCCCCACTCTGAATTAATATGTGTCCTTCATATGGAAAATTACCCAGAGTTGATACCCAGAGTAGATAGCTAGCTGGAATGATTCCATGTGTATTTAAACGGATTTGTATTATCTTTTGTGGGGAAGCCAGACAAAACATCCAGCTTTCCTAAATGATAGCAACAACATTACTGAAAAATGATGCAGACATACATTAACGTAATAATGAGAGTGCCAACTTTGTTTAAAATTCTAAGGTCAAAAAGGGACATTTGTAGACCAAGGAACAAGTCATCCCAAGAAAGATCAAGTGACATTATATTTCCTTCAACAACACAGAAAAGGTCTATAATTCCTTTCAGCTCACCAAGGCAGCCTGTAATATGTACATAATCTTTCCATTTGAAGAACGGAGAGATTTCTTTGACTAAGAAGTAGGTTTTGCTTGTATGTATGTATGTATTTATTTATTTATTTATTTAATGGCTTTGGAAAGGGTTTGGGGATTTACTTATTTGCAGGTTGTCTAGGCAATAGCTTAGTTCTGTGAAACAGAAGGTTTTACAAAGAATAGTGGCTAGATTCATTTAACATAACCTATTTGTTTCCTTCAATCTTATTACCTCTATGAAGGAATCTTTAAAAATGGTCATTTCACTCATACAAATAAATCAGATATAGCAACCTGGCAGCACAGTTAATTGACCTTGTTACATATTTCTTCTTTCATATTCCTGTATCACATACTTCAGTGAAATCATTCCATTTAGCTCCTAGTACACTGCCCTTGGAGCTTGCTTATCCATGAAAAATTCATGTGTTCCGTCGTCAGTTCTCCCATTTTTTGATACTAACTGTGGTTTGGACATTTTTTCATGAAGAACAAATGTACTTTAAAGATAAAGTTCTTTCAGGAACTGTATAGTGAGCATCTTCTTCCTGCTCCAGCATAACAACATATGCTGACATTGTCTGGATAGCCCTGATCCCATGAAGAATGCTTTTGAAACATGTGAAACACCTCTGTGAAAAACATGGACAGAAATTTGCAAGCAAATGGTATAAGATACTATGATTTTGGGTCAGTTTTGGGTGCTGCAGCATAAAAAGGACATAAAACTAATAGTGTCCAAAGGAGGGCTAAAATGATGGTGAAGGGTCTAGAGAACAAGACATATGAAGAGCAGCTGAGGTCCCTTGGTTTGTTCAGCCCAGAGCAGAGGAGGCTGAGGGGAGGCCTCAAGGCAGCCTGCAGCTTCCTCACAACGGGAGCAGAGGGGCAGGCGCTGAGATCTGCTCTCTGGGGACAGAGCCAGGACCCGAGGGAACGTCATGGAGCTGGGACAGGGGAGGGTCAGGCTGGGTGTTAGGGAAAGGGTCTGCACCCAGAGGGTGATAGGGCACTGGGACAGGCTCCCCAGGGAAGGGTTCACAGCACTGAGCATACTGGAGTGCAAGAAACGTATGGACAATGCTCTCAAACATACTGTCTGATTTTCAGGTGGTCCTGCGTGGAGACAGGAGTAGGAATTGATGATCCTTGTGGGTCCCTTCCAACTCAGGGTATTACTCTATGATTCTACTTATCTGTTGGAAGCTTTAGCTGGGGCTACTTACTGCATGTCCAGAACAGTCTGACAGTGCCTGCATGTTAGCAAGGATGGTGGTGAACTCATTAGATTGCTGGGAACCCCACTGCTTTCAACACAGATTCACAGATTCACAGATTTCTCTAGGTTGGAAGAGACCTCAAGATCATCGAGTCCAACCTCCGACCTAACACTAAGTACTCCACTAAACCATATCCCTAAGCTCTACATCTAAGCGTCTTTTAAAGACCTCCAGGGATGGTGACTCCACCACCTCCCTGGGAAACACTGTCTCCTTAGTCTTAGATCCCATGAAGTGTTTCTAGAAAGTCAGTGCTGAGTAGCTAGCATGTTAATATAAATGTATTAATTAATATGCAAGCTCATCAACTTTCTATAAGCTTGTGTTTTTAATCCAAAGTCCGTTAAAAGAATACTTCTTTCATTTTATGTTGGTCTCCTTAGTCTGAAGACATTCAAACTCTATAGAAATATTTCATTCTACAATTTATCTGTAATATATATCAGTTTTAAAACCTGTATTTTTTCAAAGTGTTTGGGTCCTGAAATGAATACTGCCATAATAATAAATAGGAAATGTCAGTGTACTACAGTTTACCTTCAGCATCTATCAATAAACTTGAAATAACGATAAAAAAATAACATCCATTGTCAAGATTTTTTTCTAACTATCCTGTCATTGAGTGACGGGCTAAAGTGACATTTTTAGGCAAAGCAGTCAATTTGAGCCTGACAGAATTTGTTATTTTAATCAGTAGTGACTTAGTATAGATAAAGATGGAGGAAACCACAGAGGTGTTAGCTTGACAGAACTTGAGACAATATCAGACCTAGAATTAATCAGCTGATATACTAGCAAAATGATTAAGTTTTTCCATTTACAGAAACTCTGAGTCTTCAGCGATGAGACTGAGGTAATCTATACTGCAGTCAGACCTGGTTAAGAGTTGTGCAAAGAGGAGCATGTTTTTTGTTTGTTTAAAAAAGTCCAGGCAGGCAGTGCAAATGTTGCTGGTGATAACAGAGAAAACTTGCCTCCTCCCTCTGTAAGTCTCTAAGGGATGATGCACTTTCCCAGACAGAAACTTCTTCAGCTCATGCAATAGTTTCAAACACAAATGAACAAGCCAACTGCGCCACTCAAAGAAACAATCCTTCTTTGACTTTGGCCTTGA
The DNA here is from genome assembly GCF_964211835.1 of Anser anser. Taxonomy (NCBI): domain Eukaryota; kingdom Metazoa; phylum Chordata; class Aves; order Anseriformes; family Anatidae; genus Anser; species Anser anser. Next base: position 58,312,816 of record NC_139721.1, read on the forward strand.
TTATTCATCCTTATGTTTCTGAACCCTTAATTTCTTCTGGCACAATGAGCTCCATGGGCTTTTTTTTTTTTTTTCTTAATGAATGAATGAAAGAAAAAAAATATCAATGTATATATGTTAATATATACATGTTAAGTCTTAGAAAATCCTCAACTGCATTTTAACAAAGTTTTGGCATGAATAGTAATCTGTTAAATTTTTAAAGCATGACAGCTATTTGTAATAAATAAATAAATAAAGGCAAAGCAAGAAAATAAAGAATATACCAATAGCATCAAAATTGTAGAACATCATTAAAAATGAACATTTTAATTAAAAAAAGATATTTTATAAATTTTGCATTTATTATAGTTATATTTATCATTTAAGTTACATTTATACATAATATTTTATTAAGTAATGCCCTAATTTGTGTTTCAAATGCTCTGCTAAAATAATTTTAAATGAGACGGGCAAAGAAAAAATCTTTAATTTTCTATTCTGAAAACTGTTTAAAAGTGCTTTTTAAGTATTCTGACCTTTGCAGAAAGAACAATAATGTAACTTCCATACCTACAATATGTGCCAAAAGAATCACTTTTTGACAAAAGCAAGCTTCAAGATTTTCAAACTTTGTTACCATAGCTTTCCTAGATAGGATGTCCAAATTCTTGGGCACGTAGGCCATCCAACTGGACCAGTGAAAAAAAAAAAAAAAAAAACAACATTCCAATACCTCCAGTCAAAGGTGTAATTTAGTAATGCTTGTGTAAATATATATATATTTTAAGTTTGTACTATTTAAACAAAATAGTAAATTTATAGTAAATTAATGGTAAAAATCAATAGTAAAATTAATTGTATAAAGAAACAGTCAAAGCCTGATGACTCCATTTGTGGTGTCTTCTACTGGTAGTTTCATTATGGATTTATGCTGACCTTTGAAATTCAAACTTTTAAAATACAGGAGAGAGATTCAATCAGTAGCTGAAATTGTAACAGATAGTCTAGTCCCTCATCTCAACAGAATAATTAAAATTCATATCTAACAGTAATGTCCAGCTATCCAGATTCTGTGTGCAATTCTACTGTAAAATGAAGGTCTCCGCCCCACTGTACTCTATATCTAGAGACATTTTTCTTGCAGTTCCCAAGCTGAATTCAATAGACATTTAGTGATGTAAACTAGATTAAAAATGTTGGTATTTTAGCAATTGGCTTTAAAGTTCTGTTATTATTTCAGTAAGTGTAATAAAGTATATTATTCATACAAAACAAGATGAAGATAAACAAATTAGGCTCTAGATTAAAATGCTGGTTATAACAAAGGTTACATTTTTGTAGATGAAGCCTCAATACATATAAATTAGAAAGACTGGGTTATGGCAATACTGAATCAAGCGAATTGCTGACACGATGATAAGATTATCAAGGCTGTTTAGGAACTTTTATAAAGTAATTATCTGGGTGTACTTAGTTTCAAGATGTCCTAATATAATTCCCACTGGGAATGCAACAAGGTCTTTTTTTTTTTTTTTTTTTAATTAGAAATCCAACATATTCCTTTTTCTAAGTCATACCATCATAAAATCAGTATGATTAGTACTATTATACAGTTTATGATGTTGACAAATCAGTGGTGTGTAAATCCAATACTAAATTTAACTGATAAAATAGTGAAAACAATTCATTGTATCACATAATGTTTCATATCTTCAGCATATTCCTGTGGTAGATTTGCATAATGACTGCTTTAAACAAAACCTTTTTTTTTTTTCCTAATTGAAAATGGTAACTTTATCATCTGCTAAATCTCCCTTGACGTGTTTTTATTTTTAGTAAGTTAAGTTAATATCCTGATTAGCAAACAATTGAAAAGTATTTAGAATAAATTAATATGGATAAAGGACAGTGTATTATTTTTAGGAAACAGAAGAAAACTTAGGGAAACATTCAGGTGGGTGTATTTAGAAAGGAATGTGCAAAGGCCTAATAACAACAATAAGAGCCAAGCATCTGATTGTCCTTGCCTAAAACCTAAAATCAATGTACTTGTCTGCTTTCAGTTTGAGGTGACAGTTGTAATACTTAATGAATCTGCTGACACAATTACTGTCTCTGAATATGTGGGCCTGGTTTCCAATTTCAGACAAAGTTTCAGCCAATCCCCACGTATGAGAACTCCAAGGCACTATTTAGTTTCAGGTACTTTCATAAATTTCACAAACAGGTATATATTCAATTTTCTGATTTAGCATGTCAAAATAATATATCGGAGAATTACTTTAAAAAAAAATAGAAAAAAAAAATCTTGACAACTTTTGAACATATCTATTTTTAATGAACACATTAGTTTTGTAAAACCATTCTTTCACCTGTCACTGCTGAATTCAAACTTTTCTGCTGAATACTGACCAGCTAAGCTTAACTACATCCCACTAAACTAAGCTTATGCAAATTGTAGAGAAGTTGTTCAACAGAATAGTGACTTCATAGCTGCAGTATAAGTAAAGGTGCCAGCCAACATAGTCTTCAGATGACTCCATATCTACTGAGTTAGTGAATGATTCAGCAGCACATTGAAATGGAAGAAAATTATGAGCTGCATGTGGACTGAGGGAAATAACAAGTATGTCAGACAAACACAGGGGAGCACTGAAAACCAAAGGGAAATATTAGGATCATTGTCTCAAAAAAAAAAAAAAATGGACTTAGCACATTAGCACAACTGGAATTTTTCTGTCTTTTGATCCTACTTTCCCAGAAATGTTAATTTGGTCTCTACCTGTAGCAGCACCTCTATATGTAATTTCTTTAAATGTTCTCCTACTATTGTCCTCTATTTTACAAACACAATAATTCAATTTTAGGACCCAAGAAAACAGACTGAAGCTGTGACAGAGGCAGTACAGGATGGATTATCAGGAAAAGATTCTTCAGTGAGTGGGTGGTCAGGTACTGGAACAGGCTCCACAGGGCAGTGGTCACAGCACCAAGTTCAAGAAGCATTTGGACAATGCTCTCAGACACATGGTCTGATTTTGGGGTGATGCTGTGTGGATCCACAAGTTGGACTATATGATCCTTGTGGGTCACTTCCAACTTCGGATATTCTATGATTCTGTGATTCTAACTGTACTGATATATTTTTTTCTCCCATGTTCAGAAAAAAATGTTCCTCAGTCAGGCATGTTCTTGTTACCTAACTTTATATTTACAATTTTGTTTAATTTTAACAGATAATGGAACTCTGAATTTCTTGGACAGCATTTCAAGCCAGTGTTAATCCACTACCTGAAGATGCAGAGTTCACAAATGAGTCAACTTTCTTTCGCTGATATGTTTTCAGGGGACTCTCTTCCGACTAGGTACTGTATTGGGTTTACATGGCAAGGTTTTGATAGCTGGGGGTTGCAGGAGTGGCCTTTGTGAGCAGAGCCCAGCAGCTGCCCCATATCAGATCAGAGCCAGCTGCAGCCAGCTCCAAAAGGGACCCGCTGCTGGCCAGAGCTGAGCCAGTGAATGATGCTGGTTGGGCCTCTGGGAGAGCAGATTTAAGAAAGGAAGAAAACTGCTGTGCAACAGCAGCTGGGATTGAGGAGTGAGAAAATGTGAGAGCCAGCCCTGCAGAGACCTCAAGGTCAGTGCAGAAGGAGGGCAGGAGGTGCTCCAGGCACGCAGCAGCAGTTCCCCTGCGGCCCGTGGAGAGGCCCCTGGTGGAGCAGGCTGTCCCCCTGCAGCCCATGGGTCCCACAGCGGAGCAGATCTCCCTGCTACAGCCCATGGAGATGAGCCCACACAGGGGCAATAGCAGAGAGTGACCATGAAGGAGCAGTGGAGATAAAGCATTAGGGACTGAATGCAGACCCCATTGCCTGTTCCTCTGTGCCACTTGGCAGGAGGACAAAGAAGAAGGTGGACGGTGGGAAGTTTTGTTTTGTTTTGTTTTGTTTTTGTTGTTGTTTGTTTTGTTTTTTCCTTGTAGTTTCTCTCTGCTCAAATCTGTTAGTAATAGGCAGTAAATTATATTAATTTCCATATGCTGAGGCTATTTTGCCCGTGACAACAACTGTAACTGGTATGGTGATGTGTTTTAGATTTAGGGTTAGAATAAACCTAGTAACACACTGATGTTTTACTTTTTGCTGAGCAGTGCTTACACTAAGTCAAGATTTTTCAGCTTCTCATGTTGTCCTGCAAGTGAGGAGGCTGGGGGTGCACAAGAAGCTGGGAAGCAACACACCCAGAACAGCTGACCCAAACTGTCCATATTGGTATTCCATTCCATAGGGCATCATCATGAACAAAAAACTCGGGGGGGGGGATTGGGGAGGTCACTGCCTCGGGGGTGGCAGGGCCTTAGTCCATGGGTGGATATTGCATTGTGCATCACTTGATAAGTTTTAACTTTTTTTTTTTGTTTTTTTGTTTTTCTCTTTTTCCCCCCATCCCACTGGGAGGCAAGGAGTGAGTGAATGTCTGTGGGGTGCTTAGCTGCCTCCCGGGTTAAACAGTTACAGAGATGCTTTTTAAATCCAAAATTCATAGGCAATTCACGTTTTTGGTTTGTAGTAGGTTAATTCTAATTTAAATCCAGATGCTACAAATTTTATCACGATAGTCATGTCATAGTAGTCATAACAGTTAACAATAGAACAAGTGACCTATGTATGATTGTTTATGACTGATGTTATTTTTACAATTTGTTTACAAATGTTATTATTGATATGTTTTTTACAAGAAATTTCTAATTTCACTCCATAAAAGCTTGGAAAAAAAAAAAAAAAAACAGAAACTTTCTACCCCTGAATTGCAACTGGATTAATATGGCAGTCTCTTTTAAAGAAGGAAAAGAAGAAAAGAAAAATAAACGATTCTTGGTAGCCTTTGTAGAATCAAACACTGGAAGAACTGGTATATTGTACCACAAAAACAAATGTCAGGTGTTATGATCAAAAATTAATGGTTTCTGGAGAACAGCTTACTTTCTTTGGTATGTGCCTTTGTTATGTTTTCTTATTATGGATGCATTAAGAGTAAAGCCACACGGATCTTCACAACAAAGCACCAGTGTCAAGACTTGACAAAAATCTGTTTGTAATGAGTCTCTAGAGTTAGACTTCCTATAAAAAGAGGTCATTGTAAACTGACCTTACAAACCATCCACCTGTCTATCCTATCACATATTGGCTCCTACTATACAAAACAAAACAAAAAAATCCATACAGGATCCTACTCCCTTCTCTTAGCTCAGAAGAAAATACAAAGAAATTATTTTCTGCCATTTAGATAAAAGTGACATACCAACATTTTCTTGTTTTTCTTCTCACAAAAGTTGACAGACAGCAAAGGAATCCTTTTGCTCCTGGGCTGATAATAAATAAGAATATTGTAGATGACAATCACTATCTCACTTCTTCCTAAATAAAATAACTCCATGAAGTGTATTAACAAGTGATCTAAAATAACGGAAACAAGAGCTTGTTTCTGTTCTTGAGATTCGTGGGTATGGTTATATATTAGCTCTTTTTAAATAGCTGATGACCTGCAGTACTGCGAATAAAGATTAAGCAGGGGAATCAATTCTTTCAGCAAAAATAAAAAAGCTTTATTTTTCAGGATGAAAATGTACTTGTACTTATACAAACGTGTACATGTGTGTATATATATATATACCCCTTTTATATTTATATATCCCTTTTCAGAAAAAAAATTTATTATCGTGAAAGGTTCTAAAATAATTCTAGTTCTGCAGTCTTCAATACTACTAAGAGTCACAGTTTCTGATTAAGTATAATTACCTATTCATATCATAACCCCTGCTACGAGCTCTGTGTAATAAAGCCAACAATACTGTTATCAACAATGAGCAGTACAAGGTAAGTATTGCTGTAACTAGGCATGTTGGGAGGGTTGAAATTTTTTACATTGTGCAAGACATGGTTCAAAATCATTAGCTATCCATCTTAAAGACTATACAAGGTAATTATTCTGCTTTTATTGTGGCACCCCAATGAGACTGTCTCAAAAACATACCTGTCCCATTCCAGAGCACTTAGAAACTTCCTTAAATGAAAATCTGTGAGAACTGTGGGGGAAGGGAGGATTTCCATAAATATTTTTATAGCCTCAGAGACTTTTCCCAAGGGAGTTTTTGTTTGTTTGGTTTGGTATTTAATAAATATAGGAGTATTAGAAATGTCCTGTGCTGATTTTTTTTCACACGCATGTTGTTTTTGGAGCTTAAGCTTTTTCTTATTTTATCGTTGTCAGGAAGGGATAACATCTAGACATCTCTAATGTGCTGAAAAAGGGTCAAGACCTACCAAAAAGCTGACAGACCCATTTCTTTTAGCACAGAAAGGTCAGACATCTCTAGAGAATCATAAGGATTCAGATGTATATAAATCATTAGGGAAGGAAAAAAATACTAAAAGAAATTATAAGGAACGATCTTCTTAGAAGAAATAGCCTCAGGGAAACCCAGGTAAAATGGTATTAACTTAGTTTTGAACTAATGGTATTAACTTAGTTTTGGTAGCTATAGCCAAATATCTGGGTTCAAAAAAACATTGTTCTTCTTTGTCTACAATTCAAGGTTTTGGCTGAATGCCACATGCTGAAAACACTGTAAAATTAATTTTTGACATACTGAACTTAAGAGTCCAAGGAATTTATTCTCTTTCCAAGTACATAATTAAATTTCATAACCTTAGAGCCACTGCAAAATACAAATAAGAGTTGTTTTGCAGACATTTTGCATAGCAGTTGGCTTCAGGTGAAAAATCTTTTCTGAGATTATTAACTCAGTTGTAGAAACAGATCTTTCCAGATAAATAATAATCAAATTAACTATAAATGAAAACAAGTACAACAATTACAACAAACCTATTTCAATTACATTTAAGCTGTCACCAATTTATGCAGAGCCAGGTTTCTAATAGATAACTACATATGAAAAACGAGCCTTCAATGATAACTGTAATATTGACACTCAAACCAAGAAAAGCCAACTTACTGTGATCATCAGGGAGCTTTTAATTTTATTTATTGACTATTTGTGTGGGCATGCACATATTGCATGCCAGGAACATTTTCCTTAAGTATGTTGTCCTATGCTTTTAACAGGCTGAACTTAAAAGTTACACTATTCCCACCCCCCAGCCCCCACGGGTAATTTATTCCTGCAAATTTTTTCAGCCCTTGGTTTTGTCAAGATCAGAATCCTGAGCATAGAAATAATATACAAGGCTGTTATCTAGTTTTGAAAAATAATTAAAAAAAAGTTTGATTATGCTTCTGCTTATTGTCATAATTCCATTTTTATTATTAACCATTTTTGAGGAGGCTTAGCAAATTTATATAGCAGATTCTGATTTGAGATCCTTCCTACACTGAAGATTAATACCTCCAGAAGGATGAAAGCAGGAAGATAAAAGTATGATATTTTCTAAGATAATTCTACTAGTGACAATAATGATCGTTAAATGAAAATAAATAAGCCTTTTTCATTATCAAGTGTCCTGAAAGGAAGCATTATTCACTGTGAAGGAAAAACACAAAAGGGGGGAAATTAAAGGCTTTGAAAAATTAACATTGATATCAGAGTGCACCTGGACTATTATTTCCACTCTTCTGTCTCCAAATATCAGCTCATATTCTGAGAAGTTTTGATAGGCAGTAAAAATTAATGCAAAATAGACCAGACTTTAACCAGTCAAGGGCTTTTCTTACCAAAATAAAAGCCTTTTATAAATAAGTGTCCTCACTTCTAGTTCTATGCCTTGTTCTATGTAAACTCACATGATGGGTGTCATTTGGGCTCTGGGAACAACTTAATTTTGAAACAGCTATCAGAAAGGGGAAAAAAATTAAAAGATGAAGTAAATATTTCTTTCCCACTCCCCCCACCCTAGCAATATTCAGAAACAAAGACAGATTATTTTGTCCTTACATAACAATTGTATATCATGTTTATAAGAAAGAAAAGAAACGTCATGGGTAAAACAGTACTGCATTGTCTGATATGGTGTGATTTGCCCTGCAGTACCAAAAAAGAAAAAAAAGACCAAAATCTAGGTACCTAGAATATATTACGTTAGACATTGGAAAAAAAAAAAAAAATTAGATCCTCTTTCAACTCATCCCTACCTGCTATGTAACTGATCTTGTCTTTGTATTCTGTTTACCATCTATCTATAAATTCATCTAATATTTCTCCAGACTATTTAATTTTTATTGATCCCAATGTCCTGTTAAATTCCCTTACTGACTAAATGTGTCTTACATCTTTATCCTAAACTTGCAATTCCACATCATGCTGCCCCTATATATATATATATATATATATATATATGTATTCCCCTAATTCTCCTTGGATCCTGACTAGCTCAACTGAATTATCATTTTTTCCTACTTGCATCTTCATTCTGCTAACTGAATGCTTCCCTGGGCTAAAACAGGCACCTCAGGTTTATTATCCTCTTCCAATTTTAGCATAAGACATTCAGCCATCTCTGTGCCACAAGAAATCCTTTCCTAACTCAATTTTTCTTCAGAATTTCTTTCTTCTGCAATTCAAATATTTTATTTCCTTGTAGTAGAGGACCAAAACGGAGAAGTAATCTTGCTTTCATTGCTTTTTAAAGAAATAAGATGAATAAGGAATAAGACATAGATTTACCAGTTGCATATGAAGAGGCTAAGCTTTTCGCATGTCACCATGTGATCTGCAAAACCAAAGTGAGACAGGGAGAATCGGTGAATATCTGAAAAAAAAAAAAAAAAAAAAAAAAAGAGAGAGCATTGTGGATCACATGGGCAATTCTCTGTTTGAATAGTTTTGTTATGGATGACAACACATCAGTTTATGGATGGTTATCTGAAATCTTATGCTGAACTTTTGATATTTGCTCTTCATTAACCGTGGCAGTCTGGTACAGTAATTCTTTGGTAAAAGAGGTTCATGTCTCTCAGCCAGGGGACATTAAGGCCTTTATAGCTACAAGGACAAAATGCTAATTTAAAGTCTCCATTTAATGCTTATACATTGTTGACAAAATCTCAGAGAATGAATAAGAAGCATTGTTTTGTAAGTCCCTTAAACTAGCATTTAACACAATTGCAGATTCAGTTATGAAAGTTTGAAAATTGTAATGGATGCCTGGAAAATTAACAGATGAGAAAGAACATATTTTAATAACTATCATCTCAAAAAATCCTGTAGGTTGTGACAGCTTAGGAGTTACTGATCTATTCAGTTTGATCTGGTTTTTATTGCACTTAGAAAAAACTCACAAGCAGACACCAAAGTATATAAGCAGAACTACTTTTAATATATCAGTCCGAACTTCAGCTTAAGGTTTTTTTTGTTTGTTTGTTTGATTGTTTGTTTTCCCTTCACTGAACCTTTAAAATTTACAAATGTTTTTGTTGGCTTTCCAATGAATTTACATAAGAGGCTCCGGCTTAACTGGTTTCTCAGGAGATTTTGATGTTCTGCTCCATCCTCTCTTATTGAACAAATAACAGCCAGGGCTAAGATAAGAATGAATTAACTGTAAATAAGTGATAGATAAAGGAATAATCATGATCTGGAGTTTATTTTAGGCCAAAAACATCAATATATTTTAATCTGTTTATAACGCAATAAAAGTTTTAGTTTAATTATTTTTGATCTTGCTATTTATTAGTAATCCACTCAGTGATACTTCATTCATTCAGAATCAACTTTTGTTGATATGCAGTCATTCATTGTTAATTTGTATCACACCAATTGAACAATAGCTATAGTTAGATGCCACTTTTACCTTTCTTCATTAGAATGATTTTTGCCAAAAATAATTCAATATTTTACTTAGCATGAGATAATAGTGTGGGATTAAGAATCTGATTTTTGTTGTTGACCTGAAATGCCTTGCTACTCTTAGTATGACTTCCTTCCGTCTCAGTAGTCCTTTGAGGTATGGAAGAACTTCTATTTTTCTTCAGAAATAGCTTACAGGGACAGCTTGAGAGATGTGCTTTTATTTCCTGTGCACCTTGTCCACAGAGAGAACAGAATTCTGACTGATGGAGATCACCTTGTCTCTAGAAATTCCTACAAACTGTTTATCATACCAGCAGTAATCTTGCATAGACCTGTTGACGCCACTTGAGTCACCACTAATTTTAGCCTAGATGAAGAACTAAAGAGTTCTTTTAGTTCTGCCACTTCATCTTTTGAAAGCTTTATTTTTTTGCCCTTGACAATAAGCTGTACCACAGGGGAAAAAAAAAAAAAAAAAAAAAAAAACCAAAACACCTTACTAAAAGAAGGTAGAACAAGGAAAATTAAATGTTGAAATTGTATCTCAATGTCACATTTGCTTTCAAACTGTTTCAAGTCAGAATGAACACCCTTAAAGGGTTTTTTGTTTTGTTTTGTTTTGTTTTTATAAATGCTTAAAAAAAAACATACAGAGCTTGTTTTTTTGTTTTCCTAAATTTTATACTTCAGGTTTTAAGAAAATATTATAGTTTTATTAAGGTCTATAACAGGTAAATATTGTCCTGATGCTTCAACCTTATCTCACAGATTCCAACTAGTTCACTGAAAACCTTGTGATGGCTAAATCTGGAATATTTGCACAGTATAGGCTGCAATATGTCTGATAAACTGCCTATTACAGTGTAACCACCTTTCACCCATGGGTATGCTATATGTGACAAGAATTCATGCCTCTAAAGAAGGTGAATATGTCAACAAGATTCCAAAGTATGCCCTGAACAAAACACTTCCTAACATGGCAATTAAAATTCTTCTGTAGGAGTTAAAACACACACTCCACATGTACATGCTGAGTTTTTGAAGACATGGGCCAGCAACAGAACAAGAGGCAATGGGCACAAATTGGAAGACAGGAGATTCCCTCTGACCATCAGGAAGCACTTTGCTGTGTGGGTGACTGAGCACTGGCACAGATTGTCCAGAGATGTTGTGGAGTCTTTTCCCTGGAGATCTTCAAAAGCCATGGACATGGCCCAGGGCGACCTGCTCTGGGTATCTCTGCTTGAGCAGGGAGGTTGGACCAGATGACCTCCAGCATTCCTTTCTGCCCTCAACCATTCTGTCAATTCAATGATTCTGTGGAAAACTGCTAATATTGGAAGACTAAAGGTCAAGCCTGAGTTCTTTTGGGGGGGCAGTGGTTGGGTGAGTGTTTTGTTGGTTCCCTTCCCTTCCCTTCCCTTCCCTTCCCTTCCCTTCCCTTCCCTTCCCTTCCCTTCCCTTCCCTTCCCTTCCCTTCCCTTCCCTTCCCTTCCCTTCCCTTCTTCTGCAGCAGCCAGACAGAATCACAACCTGTCCACTCCTTCTGTCTTCCCCCCATAAAATGACGTTCTGGAATAGGCTGGACGAAGGTTGCTCTGCGGGCTGCAATGTCGCGTCTGACCATCCAAGGCAATTTTGACCAAGAAGAGCAAGATAAATTGGCCCACGCAGCACTCTGAACTGTCACAGACTGCTTCCAAGATCAGAGTTTGCTTAAGGTCTCAGAACACTACCCAGTATAAATTGCAAGTATGGTTACTCTTGCTTTTGTGTACAGACTAGCTGTTCCTTCTGTAGAAGAAGAATCAATATATCCTGGTATATGAGGATATATTATTTTTTTTCACTAAAATTAAAAACAAAAATAATTTATTTTGCAAACTGAATTTTTAAAACTAAATGATTTTGTAGGGAGTTTCTTATTTCCACAGAAACCACTCAAAACTAGACACAAATATTTAGTTTCTGCTGAAAATTGGAACAGTGGTTCCATGGAATTTCAAGCTCTTCTGGGCTCTGCACTCAGATTTATCACTATTGTACACTGTCTCCTCTGTAGTTGAAGCTTGGAAACAGTAAAAGATGTGCTGTAAACACAGAGTGTAGGTATAATTGCAATACTTCATTTTCAAATGTCATCGCTCTGTCTTTTATCTTCTAAATGTCATTATTTGTTGAAATTCCCCTCATAAAACAGAAACACAGCTAATTCTAAAAAGCATCCCAAAGACAAATAAATAACCAATAACTTGTTCTTCTTGTGGAGGTTCCTCATGGAGACCTAAAAGAAGTCTCCATAAATTTGTTTTAGGGAAAGAGAAAAGCTCCACTGGGAAAGTTATATTATCTAAAAATAGGAATCTTAAAGATGATATAATACAAGCCAAAATATTATGAAAAACCTCTAATCGAAAGTTTATCCTGTTATGTCAATCTGTGTTTATTTATTTCCATAGTGTATCACAAACTTTTGATAATAGTACGTTTGGAATAGCATTAGTATAGCATATGCCATAGCAGATCAGACCATTCACCCATGCAAATTGCTGTGATGCATTTAATACCTGTCCTGATATAAGACAGATAATAAAATTTAAAACTAATCTAACTGACTGCTTAAATACAACAACGACAATATGGCAAAAAGTGTTGGGTTTTTTTTGTCCTTTTTTTTTTATATATACTTTATCCTTTTATCTGAAAATATGAAACAAGCCTGGATTTAGAATATCCTAAAAAAAAAAAAAAGGAAAAAAGAAAAAAATACAAGCTGTGGGGTTTGCTACAATTGCTATAATGATAAGTATTTAAAAGAAGGAAAAAAGGTTTCAAGTGCCTTGAGAGTTTTGTAAAAATACAGTACTGCAACGTTTAAGATGAGCTTTTAATTGAGCCATCCATACTTCCTGCATAGCCATTAATATGTATACATATTAATGCATGTATACAATCTCAAAACAACAGGTCCACTTCCCATGGTATAGTAGTACTTCTCAATTTAAAAAATAAAAATAAAAAATTGATGTTTTTGAAGATAATTTATCATATTATAAATATTTCTAATTTCCTCAAGAGTCAGGTAAGCAATTTAGACAACTGCCTCTGGGAGAAACGTGGGGAAAAGAGAGAGCAAGAAAAAAATGTTTTATTATAGAAAGGACATTTATAGGCCATATGGTGCAGTTAACATTTCTTTTTCTAACATTACTGGCTAATATTTTCAGAGGGATGAATTACTCTTCTACATCTTAAGTATTACAACTGCACAGAGAGCAAACTGTTTGTTTCTGTTTTGCTTTTCAAAGAGTATGTCTACCATAAATATTTTATGTACAATACAGAGCTGTCTAAAAAGAGGCTAAAGCTACTTGAGTCTTTTAACTGAAAAAGTGATATGGCACCACAGTAAAAAGTCTTTCTTTACAGTTAAAGGTTACTTTGAGGTAAAAATTGTCATGAATTTGGTGTAGATTAAATTACTGTGTAAAGTGTTCATACAAAGCTAAAAAAAAATGTAAAAAAAAAATCCCCTACTATTCATGGTTGCAATTTCAACCTATAAGCACCATAATAATACACATTTATGAAAGACTGGAGAGTCCATATTTTTATAAACTCTATGCAAACTGCAAACAAAAATAAGGGCCTATTAAGAATAGTAAAGTTTAGACATAAAATCTCAGATGCTTTAAAGCTTACATTCAGCATCTATAGGGAAATATTGAGTAACTGAAGCATTGTTTTCCTCCTCCTCCTAAGCACCTAAGTACTTCTTCAATTTATCGTTTATCTACATTACTGGATATGATCAAGCTTAAAATTCTGCTGACTTGAAATTTGAAAGATTTTATTCCTTCTATTGATCTTTTTAATTTTATTTATTTATTTATTTATTTATTCCCTTAAAAAAACATGGGTTTTATGAACAGGGTCCTTTTTACTTTTGTGTGAAGATCTCTGAGAACCTGTGCATCTACTACAGGTTTGTATTTTGGGAAAAAAGAAAAAAAAAAAGGAAAAAAAAAAGGAACATAAACTTGGAACTATCTTTGTCTTCATTGTCATTGTGAAAAAGAAACTAGTTATTTTGCCTATATCAGTTCCTCTATTATGAATTTTATTTACGTAGAGCAAAGATAGACATGTAATTGCATGTCAGGTCAAAGATCCAGGCACACCGAGCATAACTAGATATATTTCTCAGGAAGTCTTCCAATTTACAGTTCTTGATTATGAAAGTTTTGAAACCACAATTCTTATACTGAGGTTTAGCAATTATTGTTAATTTGCAAACCAACCATTCCCCTCAGTGATTTAAGTCTTTATCTTATAGGATAGCATTCTTTTTATTAACCTGTATTTCCAGTCTTCATTTAAAGCTTTTTTTTTTCTTTTTTTTTTTTTCCCTCTAGATTTAGAAGGAGCAAACCATTACACCTTGCAGTCCTCAGTTTGATTTTGCCTCCTATATGGTGAGAAACGCTGATCTGTAAAGGGCCACAAAATGAAAACTGTCTTAAGCTGCAGTACTTGGTGTTCTTTAAGGTGTTTCAAAATTAAGCAGGCAAGAGGTTTGCAGGTAACAAGTAGTTACTGAAGAATAAATACAACTATTTGGTGTTTACAATAAATAGAAATGTCCTTTTAATCTACATGATGACGTTCTGTTTCATTTCTGTGTTTGCCTAATGTCTGAAGGAAGTTACAACATAAATGTCAATCTATGGAAGAATACACTGTAACTTTTTATTGTCTTCCTCCTGTCAATCTGTATTAAAAGCAAATAAAGATGGAATTTCTCAATCCAGAATGCTTTCACACAACATCTCCTTCTATCCAATTTTCATCTATTAGGAGTGTACATACTTTTGCTATTTTTAAAATGTTACCACCTGAGGAACTACATGATTTGCCAAACATAATCTGGATCTCTGCTAAAATGTACTCTCCCTTCAGCAAGTTAGAAGTTCTTGATAAGACGAATAATATAGACCACATTCTTCCATTGTTCTTTCTTACCCATTAGTTAATGTGAAATTAAGATTGTCTGTTCAGCAGGGTGAAGTTCTGGTAAGTACAAGAAAAAGTGAATTCTTATTAAATATTTCTCACAGTTTAATGGAAGAAGATAATTATTGGTTAAAGTGTATATCTTCAAATTGCTAGCATCTGTTTATTGGCTTTTTACCACTGAACAGTGCTGACTGAATTATAGATGAAGTGTATTAAGTGAAACACCTCATGTTTCAAAAAGCTTGCAATTAAGAAAAGCTTATGTTTCAGTCCTCCTGAACTAAAACAAATTTTATTCTTCCTTGACTTAGTAATTAGAAAAATAAAAAAATAAAAATTGCAAGTGTTTTTGCCAAGTCATTAATACATACCATTGCAAGTGGTGGACGCAGGTACTGGTGAGGTGATTTGTGGCAACACTCATTACATTGGTATGGCCTCATAATTAATTTAATTAATGGCTCCATCTGCTCATTTCCAGAGTTTTCCTTTCAATTAGTGTCAGATCATACAATCAATTTTCATGAGTTTAACTATGTTTTTTGCCTTTTTCCTCACCATTGCACAAACTTAAGTTTGATCTGCACTGCCTTTTCAGAACATTCTGCTTACATCTGCTACTGAAATAGTATTCCTTTGCTTTTGAGGAAACAAAAAGTTTTGAGAAAGTTGACTTGGCTTTCAGAACTCTTTGTCTTTCCAAGTCATATTGTGGTGAACAAATGTTGCTATTTAATGTAGAAAACATCTCAAAATGTTTTCAGTTATAAACCTATGAGGTGCCAAATCTCAATAAAAATACTTCTAGCTTGACATTATTCATTTTCTATATCCTTCAAAAAAGTAGAAAAAAAATAGAACATTACAACCTATTTCACACAGTTGGCATTTAACATTCTCCATCAACTTGAGCCAGAGCTGACAATAGTATGTGAACAATAAGTCATGAAACTGGGAATATGTTAGTGAATGATTTCTCACATTTTGGGATGGAAAGAAGACTTTTATTAGAGAAGTTAGAAAAAAAAAAAAAATACTGTTCTCCAATACATCATCATCCAGCCTCTTATTTAATGACAAAATGTTAGAAACAGCAAGGTGCAGTCATATATTAACTTGTGAGATACATTTGACGAGGCCTATCTCTTTGTTATCTTCTAATGAGCATAAAATACTGTTTTTTCCTTTTGACTACAATTTTTTTTTGGTGCAACCAGTAAACAGCGTCCAGAGACTGACAGGGCTTGATCAGACTCTACACATTGTTGATTCTTTTCTCTTTAGAAGTGTCAGCAAAAGTAATTTGCCATCTGCATTTGATTTTCTACCAAATAGATTATTTTACTCATTTATAGAATGGAAATATAAATATTATTTTTTATCAGAACTATTTTGATTTGCTTACTGTTAGAAGTCACTATATATCCTCAAAGGAAAAAAAAAAATACGAGGTTTGGATTTACAAAAATAAATAAATAAATAAATAATCAAACATGCAGAAGAGAATGTAAAACAGAACTGCTTTTTATTTTTAATTTGAAGTCATCAACTTATTCCTCTCATGCTTGAAATAAGATTTCCTACTTAAGATAGAGCAATGGATCTATTTCCAGATACTAATCTTCAAGGATAAAATCCTTGATGAGGATTCGCACATATGCATATGCCATACTGAGGATTCATAATCCTCAATAATTTCCTGATTGATGCAGCTTATAAAAGATCTCAGCCCATAAAAGAAAGGTCAAGTGTATTTTTGGTGAATGGCATGTCGATATTTAGTTCCTTATGTGTAAAGGTACACTAATATACTAAAAGAACCAAGGTAAGATAAATATTTTTATTCTTTTCTTACCGTTTCCCCAGAATAACCAAGAACTCCTTCTCTGATAACAAATTGATTCCAAATTGATCTATTAAACAGAATTTGCTCAACAGTCTGACACTGTGACATAATTTCTGCAATAGTATGTCAGTACTGTAACTACAGAATCAAAATCTGTATAACAACTGAATTCAATTTTAAATGTTGCTCTGGCATTTTATTGTGTATGTTTTTGCCATTGCTACTAACTCATTCATGATGACTAGAAATATAATAACATGCATATAAATATCCTGCCTCCTGCCTACAAAGCAGCATTATTGGACTAGCAGTGTCTTCACATTACTGACATTACAAAAATATGTGAAGGGAGGATTTCTAGGGCTCAGTCTTGGACAGAATAATTCTGGAAATGTTAGTATGCATTGCTAATGTGTAATGCATAAACTATGACATTTATGAACAAACTTTGAGCAAAAACCTTTTCACTTATACTGGTATTATACTGAGATAAAGTAGGTTAATTAAAAAGCGTAAAGTTATAAAATAAAATTATAATTCTATAATGACTATTCATTTACGTGTCATATTTAAACTAATAAAGTAGAATAAAAGACACCACAGAAACCATGTATATTTTAGAATAGATAGCCAAGCAAATTTAATAGATGGATTTGTTAAATAAATAAGTAAATTATTGAAGATAAACATAAAATAGATGGTACTCTGTATTTGCTTTTCACATATTCGTTAGAACAAGAAAAGAAAGAATATTCTAATAATGGAATCCCACTTACTTTCACTGGCAAACACTGAGGAAGCTCTGTGAACCTCAGGGGCATCATGAATTTGAGGAACATGATTCAGGTGGGCAGACTTAACTGTCTGTACAGTAATAAATAACTTTTTTGGCTTCATTCATATAGATTTTATCTTATTTCTGTCCCTTTCCTTCAAGGACAGGAAGAACTATAATGGTAAGGTTTGGAAGCACATTGGACTTACTTGGCAAGGTTTTGGCAGTGTGTTTGGGGTGTTGCAGGGGTGGCTTCTGTGAGCTGAGCCCAGCAGCTGCCCTATGTCAGATCAGAGCCAGCTCCAGCTGGCTATGAAAAGGACCTGCCACTGGCCAGAACATAGCTAGTGGATGATGTTGGTTGGGCATCTGGGAGAGAAGACTGAAGTGAGGAGTGAGAACCAGCCCTGCAGATGCCAAGGTCAGTGCAGAAGGAGGGCAGGAGGTGCTCCAGGCACGCAGCAGCAGTTCCCCTGCGGCCTGTGGAGAGGCCCCTGGTGGAGCAGGCTGTCCCCCTGCAGCCCGTGGGTCCCACACGGAGCAGATCTCCACGCTGCAGCCCGTGGAGGAGCCCCCGGTGGAGCAGGTGGATGTGGCCTGGAGGAGGCTGCGGCCCGTGGAGAGCCCCCGCAGGAGCAGGCCCCGGGCCGGAGCTGCAGCCCGTGGAGAGGAGCCCCCGCAGGAGCAGGGGGTCTGGGGGGAGCTGCCCCGTGGTACAGACCCATGTTGGAGCAGTTCTTGAAGAACTGCTGCCTGTGGGAAGCCCACGCCACATCAGTTTAGGAAGGACGGCATCCCATGGGAGGGACCCCATGTGGAGCAGGAGCAGAGAGTGACTGTGAAGGAGTGACAGAGACAAAGCATTAGGGATTGACTGCAGCCCCCACTGCCTGTTTCCCTGCACCGCTCAGGGGGGAGACATAGAAGAGGGTGGATGGTGGGAAGTTGTTTTTGTTTTGCTTGTAGTTTCTCACTTCCCTGGTCTGTTAGTAATAGACAATAAATTACACTAATCTGTTTTTAAATAAATTACATAGAGTCTGTTTTTACCGTCGGTAATTGTTGAGTGATCTCCCCGTTTTTATCTCAACCTTTGAACCCTTTTCATTGTATTTTTTGCCCCTGTTCATTTGAAGAGGGGGAGTTAGAAGCATGGTGGAACTTACCTAGTCATCAGTGTGAAACCAGCACAGGGAGACAAATAAGTATGCATTAAGTGGCACTGAAAAATGACAAAAGGCTAATATACCATCTCTGAAAATACTGTGCAGAAATGTTCTTCTTTACATGTTTCTGAGAATAAAATGCATATAATATACATAAAATATAATAAATTTACATGATACTCATATTATACTGGAAGTGTTTCTCTTTGTTACCAATACCTTAATTTCTTTCTGGGATGAACTGCAAACTACCTACTCACTATACGACATTACAATATCCCAGAAAATCCTGATCCTTATTGTATGTTCTTCCATAATAAAGGAATACAGAACAGAAATCTCTTTGAGATGGCACAGGGTACGACTGTCACATATTCCATATTCCAAATTCATTTATTATTTTGCCTTCAAAGTTTCTACCTCTGTTAAAACTTGAGTCTAATTAGAGCTCCAGTGCTGAAGAAATACTGGGCCAGAGTAAAAGACTAGTCCCGTAGCAATCTATCAACTGCTATGATGAGCCAAAATTTAACCATGACTGAGGCCCTGAAAAGGAACAACTCAGGATCATGCTTTATTCATATAACCATCCTAACAATTAGCTTTTGGTATGCTGTTTTCACCTAACTCCCTTGCATATAACAGTACCAGTCCTTTTCCTCCTATCTTGGTAGTAAAAATCAGTTTCTGAGGAATAATTTCATATTAGTTGAATTCACAGTCTGCCACAATGTCATGGAATATATTTTTTTTTCATTAGGGCTTTCTGTCTTACAGTATTCTGGAAGTATCTGTCTGAAAATTTGATCCCTTCTGCATGTAAAAGATTATTAGGAAGTACTGAGATCAATTTAGCAAGAACAGAGAGGCGATGAGAAGTGGTTTGCTAACATTAGGATGTCACCTACTGTCCTCATTTAACTCATGACAGAGCATAGGTTTTGGCCACAAATTTGTGATGCTTGATCCCAGAGCTTGAGTTTTTTAATGAAGGCTGTGTGGACCTTGCCACAGGTGATTAGTGAGAATACCTGACACAGTTTGATAAACCAGATGGTAAGAGCAACCATGGAGACAATGAGCAATCAAGATACTAATGTGGGGCAAAAATTCTGAAAAGAGATTAGGCAACATTTGTATTAATTAGGACAGAAGTGATTAGCAGAATACAATGATTAAGAGACACGGATTTGAAGGGCATGTAGAAGGCAGATGCCCTGAAATTATTTGACGGAGTAATGGGCTGAAAAACAAAGGGCATGAACCAAAGCTAAGAAAAGATTGGTCAGCAGGGGAGTTCAGAATAAATTTCTTCACACAGAAGGTAACTAATGTGTAGTAATACAAGCTATTAGGTTGGAAAAAACTAACCTTCAAATGCTAAGTATACTTAAGAACAGACAGGTAGGTAGATGAACTGCATGGACTAATTCTGTCCCCAGTTTCTGCTAATAATAATAATCACTGCTGCCAGAATGGCAAAAGTAAAGCATTAGTTAAATTATTGGGATAATAAATAAGTGATTTTAATGAGAGTTACAGTAGTAAAAAACAAAAGTAAGCACAACTAGTTTTGTAATATCTCTCCACAAAAATATTAAAAAAAATTATTTTTGCTCCAAAATATTTAAGCAAAATAGTTCTTTCTGATTTATTGCTGACAAGGATATGGTAATTGTAGATACATCTCCCTTGGAAGGTAGGTATCCCTAATAAAGGGCCAAAATATGGCTTTTTAAATGACACAGTTTCTTAAAAGTTGAAATCAGGAACTCTAAAACTTTCTCACCCCAGTCTGTTTACTCTATTTCCTGCTTGTTGATCCAGCCATTAGGCAGGCTAAGCATCTGTTCAAGAAAAGATTCATAATACAATTTACCAGCATAACAGCAGCAACTGAGAGCCCTGTCAGAAAAATCAGGCTGTGTGCCAGCCCACGTGACTATTCAGCAGTGAGGACGAATGGCATTGCTCCATTCCTTCAACATCTAGGCCCCCAAAAAGATCTTCTGCCTTTTCCCATTTTTACTTGTTTCTGCACTGAACAGCCAAACTTGTGTTCCCACTCAACAGTACTACCTTCCACCTCATTGCGCTCAGCTCACCATCAACCCTAAATTGATGCTTCACTCCACTTTGCGCCCCTCCCCGCCACAGTTCCCCTATAAGCATCTAGAGACCTGTGTGCTCTCTCTGCTGGAGCTCCCAGAGAGCTCACAGACCATCAGTAACTGCTGCTTTGCAAGCACGTTTCTGGACATGCTATGCAAATACTGACATGCTGCTGTGCACGCTCTCCAAAAAGGAAGCAGCTGCACATGGCCAGTGGGACCTGCTGCCATAGGCCATCTGGTATCAGAGCTACATCACCACCCTACTGATGAAAAATTTCAGGCTTAGACAGATGAATCTGTTCTTATATAACTGCCAATTATCAGGCATGGAAATACTAATAAATTCCCCCTCCTCCCCCCTGCCCCGGATAAAAGCCTATATCATATGTAAGCTCTGCACACCCAGTGTGCAGTGACACAGATGAAGCCAACTTTAGTGAATTCTCATTACTCCCTTCTGTGTCTCCTGCAGTTTCTGAGCAAAGACAGGGATGAATAAGATGACATCAGATGAAATTTATTCCCTTCTGTGCAAAGACATACATATACTAAATATAGCTCTCTTGGAGCTCAGTTCAAACTGTATCACAACACCTGCTATGATATTTAAAAACTATAACTTTCTGCAGTGGAGACTGAAGAGCCTTCTAAACAGGGAGGAAAGTAAAACAATCTTGTTATGCATGTGTTTTTTCTGTAGGCCAGTAATATATTCACAGAGATCAAAAACATTAACCTTCGTTCTCCTGCAGAGGAATTGCTATGCTGGAAAATAAATAAATAAATAAGTACATAAATTAGGATCAGATGCTTTATGAACAATATCTAGGTAATATATTGCTATGCAATTTTAAATTTCACACCGCTCCACTTTTCTGCAGTTTCCCTCACTCCTCAAAAGAAAACAAACCAAAACAAGCTGTCAGTGATGTATTTTCTACATTTTCAAATTCAGAATGTTTTTGTAAGACAAACAATTGAATTGCTACCATAAAATGAACATAGCTAATACAATTGTAGCCTAAAATCCATATTTTATAGAAAAACCTCATTTTTCTGTATTCCCATAAAACAGATCTAATCAGAATTCAACTGATCTAATATGTTAAATGTAATTAATTTTCAAATCAACCGGATATGTAAACATTTCAAAATTAGCATTTTTAATAAGGTTAATGCAGTTTTCTAACAATGAAAAAAAGTTCATTTCCACTTTGCATATCTAAGTTATTTTTATGCAATAATGGAACAGAGATCATTTTATAAAAGGATTCTGGAAGAGATTTATATACTAAGAAACCAAAATGAGCCATTATCCAGTTCAAATGATTGGCTTTTATTACATTTAAGATCATCGGTCAGGTTGATCTACGCGTTTAAAACCTGGATGCTTTCCAGACTTGCATGGAATTCTGCCCAACAGTAACAGAAGTTAAGTTACAGTACAAGTGAAAGAGACAATAAATACAGAAGTCAATTTACAAGAAAGAATTTCTGCTAAAGTATTCCTAGCTATTGTGCTCCCAAAATACCCAAAAAAAAAAAAAAAAAAAAAAAGGTTCATATCTGTCCTCCAAACTGATAAGTGGGAATGGAGCTAATGCCTGAGAAAGCCTGCTTAAGCCAGGAATAGGTCTTCATCCAGACAGCTCACGTTACAGCAGTAAATAGTTTAGGCATATTCCCACACGTGAAAGAGGTAAGTGATACTGACCACCTTTGTTCAGCTCAAAAAAGAAAAGTGATATTTGGGAAGTAGTTAGGGCATTGGTTAATTACTTCATTGGCAAGTACACGGTCTGGACATAGAGCTGAAAAATAATGATTGACAATCTCAAAGACTAAAGCAGCCAGGAAATTGTGTCCATATATTTTTGGCTTCTTCCTACAAAGTTCTTAGAAAGTTGATTTTCCACATATGTCTGAGTGCTCCTTTGGCAAGAAATTCATAGAATCACAGAATGGTTTGGGTTGGAAGGGACCTTGAAGACCATGTAGTTCCAACCCCCCCGCCACAGATTCCACTAGACCAGATTGCTCAAAGCCCCATCCAACATGGCCTTAAACACTTCCAGGAATGGGGCATCCACAGCTTCTCTGGGCAACCTGTTCCAGTGCCTCACCACCCTCTTCTTCACCCTAGTGAAGAATTTCTTCCTGAAGAATTTGTCACCCCTTGCCCTATCACTCTCTGATGAAGTGATCTCTCCCCACCTTTCCTGTAGGCCCCCTTTAAGTAGTGGAAGAAGACTGTAAGGTCTCCTCGGAGCCTTCTCTTCTCTAGGCTAAGCAATCCCAACTCTCTCAGTCTGTCTCAGCCAACTTTCTCATAGGAGAGGTGCTCCATCCCTCTGATCGTCTGCGCGGCCCTCGTCTGGACCAACTCTAACAGGCCCATGTCTTTCTTGTACTGGGAGCCGCAGAGTTTAATGCAGTACTCCAGGTGGGGTCTCAAGAAAGAAGAGCTGAGGGGGAGAATCACCTCCCTTGACCTGCTGGTCACACTGGTTTTGAGTCAGCCAGGATGCGGTCGTCTTTCTGGGCTGCAAGCACACATTGCTGGCTCATGTTCAGTTTTGTGGACTCCAGCACCCCCAAGTCCTTCTCCACATGGCTGCTCTCAATCCACTCATTGTCCAGCCTGTATTTGTGCTTGGGATTGCCCTGATCCAGATGCAGGATCTTGAATTTGGCCTTGTTGAAAATGTGTTCATGATCCTGATGAACTTCACAGACAGCAAAGCACTTGCCAGCTGCTGTGCTTTAACTGCCATTTTGAGGCTTGTTTCTTTACAGGAATGAATGTAATTTTACAGATTTTGCTGAATAGTAGTTAAATGCTTATTTTCTTCTGCATGAACTTTTCAAATTTGTATAATAAATAGGATTAATGCATATCTGAGGGTCAGTTTTGTTGTTGCTATTACGGTTGTTATAATTACTCATTATTATTAGGACTGTTTATTTGCAACCATCTTCATGTGAGCCTGGCCCTAATCCTGTATAGATCTGTCCATGTACTCTCCTTGGTATATTCTTGTAGCTGCGATAGCCTTGAATATATTGCTCAGAGTGCATGAAGCCACCTGCAGCACTGTGCTCTGTGGGAGATGTGCTGATGCAGGTGGGCCAGGAAGAGGAATTGGTTGATAGGCAAATAGAGGCATAGCCAGAGGGAATACACACTAAGAATTTCAAATTCCACTTCGAAAGCCACATGGAAGCCTTCAGAGCAGAAGTTAATTTAAGGCAGTGTTGTGTTTACCTGAGGCTGAGAACTGCTAGATGGGGACTACATCAATCATCTGTTAAAAGATTCTTACTGCAGAAATTGTAAATTTCCTCTTTTTCACCCATAAGGGTTGTGGATACTTTTATGGTCAGCTAACATAACAGCCTATTCCTTAGTTAAAATGTAGTCATACTTTTTGCATGCTAGCACAACCTTAAATAACAGGAAAAAAATAAAAATAAAAATAATAATAATAATAATAAAAACTTCTTTGCAAGGAGATAAGTACTTCACATAATTTTGCAATAAGGCATTAAATTCATTCCATTCGTGGTACATGTCTTGCTGCACTGTTCCTAGGAAGTAGAAGTAACTGCTTAAAGGACATAATGGCATTCAGAAGTGGAGGTTAAATCCTCCAACTATCCAGTGGCTGAAATGCTGTTGCAATATTGTTGGGAATTCTTTACCAGTCACTGTGAGCCTAATAAGGTCTGACCCCAGCAGCACTTACAGAAATAGGACTTCCTATTATCAAATAACCAAGTATTGGATTTAGGGACAGAGATTATTGCTAAACAAATACCATTGCTAATGATATTGTCATTTTGGAAAGAGAAAACACTACAAAGTTGAGTACTGAGTGCCTTTGTAGTGCCTGGGCATGGGATGAGGTGTGCATCTCCTAATGCGATCTGAAAAAAATCCATAATTTAGGAGGAAAAAAAAATGAAATACTGGAATTACTGAAGTCTCATTTATGACAGAATAATGCAATCTGTACTCTAGTCTTCCTCATCTAGTTTCATAGGATAATTCATGTAGGAAGAGACCTCTGTAGATGATCTGTATCTCTTCTCACCCTGCTAGAATACCCCAAGTTTTCTTTGTGTGCCCTAAACCTGTTTCCTCCAGTTCTTTAATTATTCTTGTTGTGGTTTAATCCCAGCAAGCAGCTATGTACCATACAGTTGCTCACTCCTCTCCCCAGGTGGAATGTGGGAGAGATTTGGAAAGGTAAAAGTTCAAGAACTCATGGATTGAGATAAGGACTAGGTAAAGCAAAAGCCACATGTGCAAGCAAAGCAAAACAAGAAATACATTTGCTACTTCCCATTGGTAGGAAGGTGTTCAGCCAAGGCAAGCAGATTTCATCACACATAACATTTTCCTGGGAAGACAAATGCCATCACTTCTGGACATTCTCCATTCCTCCTTCTTTACCCCAGTGTTTTTTTGTTTGTTTGTTTGTTTGTTTTTCTTTTTCTTTTTTTTTTCTTTTTTTCTGAGCATAACACCATATGCTATGGGATATCTCTTTGGCCAGTCTGGGCCAGCTGTCCTGGCTGTGTCCTCACCCAGCTTCTGGTGTACCCCTAGCCTTCTCGCTGATGAGTCAGCATAAGAAGCAGAAAAGTCCTTGACCCTGTTCAAGCACTGCTCTGCAGCAACTAAAACCACCAGCGTTATCACCACTAATTTCATCAAAAATTAAAACTACAGCATCATACAGGCCTCTACAAACAAAATTAATTATACCACAGCCCAAACCATGGCAATACTAAAATCTTTCTTTGTCCCTTTCAACACTATACCTCTGAGATAGACCTTCACCCCACAGCTTTGTCTCCTGTTCCCCA
This sequence comes from Anser anser, assembly GCF_964211835.1. Lineage (NCBI taxonomy): Eukaryota > Metazoa > Chordata > Aves > Anseriformes > Anatidae > Anser > Anser anser. Next base: position 58,338,392 of record NC_139721.1, read on the forward strand.
TGTACCTTAACAATGCTGCTGCTAATTCCTCTGCCTTTGTTTGTTCAGCTGACAAGCATATGCAGTATTTGCTAATTAGAATTACATGGAGATTATTAGATAGCCTGGATGAGGGCTCTCTGCTTCCTCCAATGGAGGCAGCAGCATCACTGGCTTTATTAAATGGCCTTCTGTTGGCTGTTATAAAATCTGTTAATGTCTGCAATCTTCACCCCTTTGATAAACTCAGCTGAAATTGTGTAGAAGATCAAAACCCATTTAGGGTATGAGAGACTGATGTATTGACAGTCAAATTACTTAATATTTGTTTCAGTAGGAAATCAAGCTAAAGATCACTGTATTTGATTATTGTATATATGTTTATCAATTTAGGCTTCATATTGAGAAAGACAGTAAGTCCCCAGATTCAAAAATGAAGATGTTCCTATTCCGGACATTGCTCATTTGATTCTAGTCTGTAGGACACAACAAGTTAAATCTGAACATGAAAATTGACTTGACGCTTTAGAAACCAATCAAGTAATAAATCACAAACTCTATTTGTAGTTTTTGTATATAGAAACAAATAGAGATTTATTTTTTTCCCCCAAAGCCTTATCCATGAGAGGATTTTTCTACAAGTTATCCCTTTTAATTATTTTCTTACCAATGAAATACGAAGCAAACTGAAAACAAAATATGAGATGAGGAACCAGTCTGATTAGCATTGCCGTATCTCTATTCTCATTCTCCCATGCATTATTTGAGAATATCCTTACTCTGGTATGTGACAGTCAGGTAGTGTATTATTGAGAAACAAATCTTCGTCAAAAGACAATTGACTGTAGATAAAGATTTTTTTTTGTCAACATCATGTCAATCGATCAATTAAATACAACATAAAAGATATACCATAAGCATTAGCATGCATAAGAAGCACCAGGAAATCTAACATGAAGAATTTCAGAATAGTCCAGGATAAGAATGTTTATATTTGAAGTAAAAGGTTTATACCATTTCATAAGCAATTTCCATAATTTTTATCTGGAAAGTCCATGGCAATCCTAAAATGCTAAGAATTACATAAATACACACACAACAAAAAGTTAAAATTACATTCCATAAAATAAGAAGTAACATGGAAACTCAAGTCTGCCTTGGTCTTGAGTAGGAATGAAGATATTCTGAGTGCTACCCCAGTGCAAAAACAATTCTGAAGTTTATTTTGTGTCTCTCAAAGTGGAAACACCACTGAACTTTTGTGCTATGTGATAACACACTCACTGTTTTTCAGCATGCTTTTATGATTCTCAGACCATACTTAAAGTCATTTTGATCTCTGACCAAAGAAAACAATTCAAAATCTTGTAATAATGTCATCATTTTATATTGCCTTAAGTTTACAGATTTACTGATTTTGCAAGTCTTTTTTTTTTCTATGCGTTCTCAGCAGTAAAACCTAAAAGTAGCCTTTTGTTTCCTTGTATGATGTTTGGTTTTAGCCTTATAGGCAGCTAAACTCCACTAAAACTGCTCTCTTACTCCCTCTCTTCAAATGAACAGGAGCAGAAAATACGATAAAAGGGGCTCAAGGGTTGAGATAAGAACAGGGAGATCACTCAACAGTTATCATCACAGGGAAAAGATAGATTAGTGTAATTTTTTTCTCTATTACTAACAGACTAGGGCAGTGAAAAACTACAAGCAAAATAAAAACACCTTCCAACCATCCACCCTCTTCTATGACCTCCCCCTGAGCGGTGCAGGGGAACAGGCAGTGGGGGCTGCAGTCAATCCCTAATGCTTTGTCTCTGTTACTCCTTCACAGTCACTCCCTGCTCCTGCTCCACATGGGGTCCCTCCCACGGGATGCCGTCCTTCCTGAACTGATCCTGTGTGGGCTTCCCACAGGCAGCAGCTCTTCAGGAACTGCTCCAACATGGCTCGATACCCCGGGGTCCATCCCCCAGGAGCAAACTGCTCCAGCACGGGTCCCCCACGGGCAGCAGCTCCCCCCAGACCCCCTGCTCCTGCGTGGGCTCCTCTCCACGGGCTGCAGCTCCGGCCCGGGGCCTGCTCCTGCGGGGGCTCTCCATGGGCCGCAGCCTCCTCCAGGCCACATCCACCTGCTCCACCGGGGGCTCCTCCACGGGCTGCAGCGTGGAGATCTGCTCCGTGTGGGACCCATGGGCTGCAGGGGGACAGCCTGCTCCACCAGGGGCCTCTCCACAGGCCGCAGGGGAACTGCTGCTGCGTGCCTGGAGCACCTCCTGCCCTGCTTCTGCACTGACCTTGGTGTCTGCAGGGCTGGTTCTCACTCCTCGCTCCCCCAGCTGCTGTTGCACAGCTTTTTTTTTGCTTTTTCCTATATCTGCTCTCCCAGAGGCCCAACCAGCTAAGCTCTGGCCAGCAGCGGGTCCCTTTTTGGAGCCAGCTGGAGCTGGCTCTGATCTGACATGGGGCAGCTGCTGGGCTCTGCTCATAAAGGCTACCCCTGCAGCACTCCCCCCACCCCGCCCATCAAAACATTCGGATATAAACCCAATACACATTTCTAAGTCTTTCATTTCTAAGTCTTTCAGCATTTTGTATTTTCAACTGTTTTACCTTTTTGTCTCTCAAAATAATAGGTGTGTTTATATGTAGTGCTACATTGACAACCATATAAATATTGTTTCTTACTATATGGCTACTCATATCTGATAATGTTGTACTGGTTGAATCCTGATTAAATCACTTGTGCAACAAATTGCTAATCTTATATAATTCTGAGCACAGGGAAAGAAAAGCACTAAAGGAAAGTTTAATGTAGCCAAGAAACTTGAATGAACCTGAAGACGGAATCCAATGTGGTTATCAACTTTAAACTACCTCTGGGCTCAGTACTCGAAGTAATCATATTTGAGATTTTTTTTTCCAAGATTTTTCATTATGCTGATGAGTTAGATAAAAGGCATAAGGCAATAAATCATCTGTAGCATCATAGTTCATAAGCTGACTCAGTCTCCAGTTAGTCTAGTTGGTCCCTCATTTTGCTTAATATTCTTACTTTAGCAAGAGATACAGGGCGTGTGCATTTACACACTTTTTATGTTTTTTTTTTTTTTTTTTTGGTTTGGTTTGTTTGGTTTTATAATTTGAGATTTTTCTTTTTAAAGAAATACACTTAACTGGAGTTCTGTTTTTACTGGAGTGAGCAAATCTCCTCGTAAGCCAAGTATGAACATCAAAGTCTGAATTCACATAGCCTAGATGCTTAACTTATGTACTTCTGCAGGGCAATGCATTTGATTTAAAAATAAATAATTTCAAACTGATAGAACATGGATGCTTAAGAATAATGTAATTGCACTTGGATTACACCAAGCTGTGTGGTGTGGCTGACATGTTGGAGGGAAGGGTTGCCATCCAGAGGGACCTTGACAGGCTTGACAGGTGGACTTGTGTGAACCTCATGAAGTTCTACAAGGCCAAGTCCAAGATCCTGCATCTGGATCAGGGCAATCCCAAGCACAAATACAGGCTGGACAATGAGTGGATTGAGAGCAGCCATGTGGAGAAGGACTTGGGGGTGCTGGAGTCCACAAAACTGAACATGAGCCAGCAATGTGTGCTTGCAGCCCAGAAAGACGACCGCATCCTGGCTGACTCAAAACCAGTGTGACCAGCAGGTCAAGGGAGGTGATTCTCCCCCTCAGCTCTTCTTTCTTGAGACCCCACCTGGAGTACTGCATTAAACTCTGCGGCTCCCAGTACAAGAAAGACATGGGCCTGTTAGAGTTGGTCCAGACGAGGGCCGCGCAGACGATCAGAGGGATGGAGCACCTCTCCTATGAGAAAGTTGGCTGAGACAGACTGAGAGAGTTGGGATTGCTTAGCCTAGAGAAGAGAAGGCTCCGAGGAGACCTTACAGTCTTCTTCCACTACTTAAAGGGGGCCTACAGGAAAGGTGGGGAGAGATCACTTCATCAGAGAGTGATAGGGCAAGGGGTGACAAATTCTTCAGGAAGAAATTCTTCACTAGGGTGAAGAAGAGGGTGGTGAGGCACTGGAACAGGTTGCCCAGAGAAGCTGTGGATGCCCCATTCCTGGAAGTGTTTAAGGCCATGTTGGATGGGGCTTTGAGCAATCTGGTCTAGTGGAATCTGTGGCGGGGGGGTTGGAACTACATGGTCTTTAAGGTCCCTTCCAACCCAAACCATTCTGTGATTCTGTGATCTCAAGACTTTCATTGATTTTCTAACTCAATGTACATGCCAATGAAGATGTCATGCTCTTTGAGGAATACATGATTCAATATTTGCAAAGCACTGCACCTTCGAATTAATTCTCCAAAAAGAGAAAGTAGGAATACAGAATTGTTATTTAGCAAGCTTTTTTTTTCTTTTTTTTTTAATAACATGGAACTAAGAAACCTAGCCCTAAGAACCTGTGTGAAAGATACTTAACCTCAAATAATTGAAGTTTTAATATATTTTGAAATTTCATAAATTATAAGTAAAAGCTCTCTGGGAGTATAATTTTCTCAGTGGGAAGCAAAAATTAGCTCTTGAAATAAACATTGGGAAGTATTTTTCTTCTTATTCTTTTTTTTTTTTTTGATTCTGTTATTTTTTAGTTCATAGGAAAAGGAAAATAAAAGAAAAAAATCACTCAAGGAAAATAAAAATGCACTATAAGGTGGATAATTTCTACCAACAATATGTCTTCTTAAAGTTTTGTAGTTACACAATGCAATAACATGCTATAACTATTTTTTGTGGTCAGCATAAACATAGTGATCTTAATATGAGCATTTTATTCCATTTTAGAGATGAGTAAACTGAGGTTCACTACAATTAATAACTGTTGAGTTTAAAAAAAAAAAAAAAGTTTAAGCCTCTTACTTATATAATTGCAGATTTTGCTTGCCAGCAAAATATGGTGAACCTAGTGATATTTCATTATCCTTAGTGGGATCTGAAAAAGGCTTTTTAGAGTACACAGAGTTTTTGAAAAATCAAGCTATCTGTACAGTTGTGGTTAATTATGGAGTTTCATACCCACTTCTGTGCATGAATTTAAAAAGTATAATTCAATACACTTTCTGTTTTGAAGGCAAGAGCTTATTCCATTAGATCATTCTTCTGTCACAGCTTTCTTATGTCTCAGGCTTTCCATTTATAAAATGAAAATCCATCATAAATAAGTCATAAAATATTTTAAATTTCACATGCTACTTTGGTTTTAGTTTAAATAAATTTGTTTGCTCCCTCCCAAATTGTTGGACACATTGCTTCATTGGAGCCTTTGATATATTCACTGCCATTTCCTGAGGGGATATTTGGCTAAGGTTAAGAAGAAATTGGGATTTACAGAATTATATGAGTTAGTGTTTGATCCTAGTTGGAAAGTTGGGTGGGAACAGATTTCCTCTTTAGAGAAAATATTTCTTCTATTTTTCATTGTGTTGAAAAACTAATGTTTAACATCTCTTTCCCAAAAATAAGTAGTTGACCTGTAGTTACCTATATCTCCAACACTCAGCAGGAACACCAGATACATGCATACAGCATTGGTGTGTAGGAACCAGACCATTTGCTTCCCTATGTAAATGGGAATTAATAGATTAGTAGATTCTATTTCTTAATTGAAGAAGGACTTAAAGGCCTGAAAGGTGGTTTCCTTTTTTCTGTATCTACTTTAGTAAAGATTTCTAGTCATCAGTTTGCCTTTTTTTTTTCCCTTGGAGCAATTTCACTTTGTCCAACTGAAGTATTTATTAGGGCAAATAAAGTTTCTGAAGATTACATCTTGCCAAAACTTTCAGTGTTTCTTTGCTTTTTATTTCAACATGAACAGAAGCTTTATAATTCTAAAGGGTAGTAATTATTTACTATTACTATAATGTATTAAATATTAAAATAGTTGTAATAACATGAAAATGTACAGTCATCAGTGGCTAGGCTTGTTCTACAGATAATTATAAGTCCATTAAAAACAGGAAAGCTTTATTCCAAGCTCCAACATGCTGCACGAGTGCTTTTTTGATAATTACAATCACTACAAGAAGTGGAATTTTCCAGGCTCTTTGTGTGCTTAACTGCTCATGTTATGTGGTTTCCCAAACCTCTTTAGCCTTTGGGAATTTGCAGTCTTTGACATGTAATTTTTTTTAATTTTTTTTTTTTTTGTAGCTCTGATTACCTTATCAGGAAGATAGCTTTGCCACTAGGTACAGATTACATTCATTTAAATTTCAGTTTTAAAATGAGATTTTCTAAGATACAGAAGATTTAAAACAACAACACAAAACAGCAATAAAACCCCAGTGGTATCAAAGTCTGTATCCAAGCATCAAACATGGAAATTAGAGTTCTGATTTAGACCCCAAAATCCGCCAATAAGGCCCAATAAAAATTGAGTTCCTCAAAATGGCAATCCAGAACAGTCAACAGAATAAGTCTGGTAAGTTCTGCCCAAATCTGCCTACAGTGGGCCAGGAGGAGACATTGACTCTGTGCCGTGACTGTTGCAGAAATATATGGAACCCTTTTCTACTTGGGATACACACTGCTGAACCCTCTCCCAATATTAATCTTTTTTTTTTTTTTTCCCTAGCGAAGAAATAAGGAGGGCTTTCTCTTTCCATAGAAAGAGAGTTAGTGCCTATCACTTAGAAGATAGCAACAGCTCAAGGACTAGATATCTTTTTCCAGACTAAAGGTATTTTAAGATAGTCTTTTAAGTGTGTGCATTAACCAAGTTTCTACAAGTTATTTCCTTAAAAGCCCTATGTACCTTTTCAGCTGATGCTTTGATGATACGCAGAAAGAATTAAAAGACTCACTGAAAAAAAAATGTCAAAAATAAGCTGACAAGTGAAAGGGTATGTTGCAAAGTTAGGATTTAGAGCACTCATTTGGAATAAACCATTACTGGGTACCAGCCCCTGCTTCCAGGATTGCATTTATATTTTATTCAAGGATTTTTCCTGTGCAAATAATTCTGAAGTAGGAAACAAATCCAGATTTCTAAGGTGAGAATGGTGAGCATCTTATATACCTCTCGATGTGTACTCAAGATCTCAGCAAGAATTAGGTTGAGAATTAGGAGAGAAGGTCCCACAAGGTGGGACAAGACAAGCATGACACCAGAGCAGGCAATGCCCTTCTTGACCAAGGTGCAGTACCACAGAACCCAAACAGGATGCTGATAGTGGGGACCATCAACAGACCCAAACAAGTTCAGTGATGACTCAGGTCCAAGGTCCATTCAGGGAGCCAAGTAGGAGTAGCAGGATTTGGGTCCAAAGGCAAGGCTGCCACATAGGCCCAAGAGGTGCATCCAGGACCAAGAGGTCCTCCAGGCCTGGAGGTAGCATACTTAGAGCACAGCTCAGGCTAAGGGCCCCAACTGAGCTGAAAATGGGCCTCCCATGGGTGGGCAGGGTCAGCAAGGACTGGTAGCACCCTTAGGGCACTAAGACAGGGTATCTAGGAAGCTTCAGGACCAAAACCATGTTCAGGCTTCATGGTAATTTCCAGGATAGTGGTGACCTTGAGTAATGAAATCAAGCTACCATAGGTCTGGAACTCAGACAGCATATTGGTGTGTAGCCAGCTGAGGCCAGAGGATTAGAGTGGACATATCTCAACTTGCAAGTAGGCAAACCACATTTTTATCAGTTTTGCCATAAATTTTAGAACAGTGAATTCACTTGGCTGTTGAGGTTTTATTTACTGTGTTGGTAGCATTCCACCATGTGATCAGGAAAAATAACCAGGAAAATGAAAATAACAACAGCTCACATTCAATCTGCTTCAGATGCCAAAGAAACATAGGATTATCTTGATGCTTATTCCACAATGATAGGGATTTTTTAACAATTATGTCTTCAACACAACTAATTTCACAATGAACATTGTATTCAGCCTAACCTTCCCACTAAGTAGTACTGAAGTCTCATCCTGGTCTAATTAGACAAAAGTTTCAGGATTACATGGGTCAGACATTTTCAGGGAGTTAGGTCAGCAAATTAAATGTAAAAAGCAGAAATGGTAGTGGAGAAATGGTCATGCTTTAAATGAAGCGAGAGCGTGGCCTTGAGCTCTTGAGCCCTTGCCAAGTCTACAAACACTGAGCAAGGAAAACAAAATCAAACAAAATAAAAACGATAAACAGCATCCTTGCATATATTTAGGAAAACCAAGTACATTCTTGGTTATTATTATAGCTAAGCTGTTGTTGGCAGCCACATTTTTAATAGAATAGTCTAGTCACTGGGCACTGGAGAGAATCAAAGTGGAGTTTATTCCCTTGGGGATATACAAAGCTATTTTTCTTAACTACTTAAGCCACTCTGCCTGCCACAAGCCTACTCCTGCACTATTGAAGTCAGTAAGAATGCTTCTATTGATTTCAACAAACACAGGATCAGATCCAATGCCAAAATATCTGGGAGGTAGAGAAGAAAATAACAACTGAATATTGAAATGTTATGATAAATACCTGCCATTTTTAGCATTGCTTTTGCACATTATTCTAAAAGAATAACAGGAAGGAGTTTCTATTTTATTGAAGTATTCACCAGGGAAAAAAAAATAGATGCTTCATCAATGAATAAAAATAGAATGAAATTATTGCTTTGACTTTTGCATTGTCATTGTGAAAAAAGAATAGTGGATCTATAAGATTCTCTATTTATTCAAATATTATGAGGAACACTAATAAATTAGACACAGGATAGATCAAAGCTGTTTGTACACAGAAACTTTATTTCCTTGTGACCACCCAGCTTGAGAAAATCTGTATTTTTATTGCATGTAATTTTTCCATTATAGATAGGTATGAGAAAAATAGGTTACTAATTTTAAAATGATCCCTACAAATACCTGTATGTATATGTTAAGCCAGTTAGTTTAGTGTTAACAAAGATTCCCAAAGCATTTATTTAAAAGTGTTTGCATTAGTAAACTGTAGCTAAAGAAATCAAGAATGCACTGAAGTTTGATTTCTTTTTTGAATAAACAAACCATGTTCATCTAGAGGTAAAGAACAAAGACTGTATGAAATGTGTCTGAGATTTATAGACTAACAAGCAGAGTAATAAATGCTTTCTTTTTTTCTACAAGTTCTGACTTTTTACACATTCTTCCTATTTTCAGCTTCGCCTAAAGTGGTTAAAAAAAAAAAAAAAAAAAAAGCAAAATGTTTTCAACACAAGAAAGCATAAAGGATAATAAATAAACCTTTTATGTCTTTCCTTTCTCCATTTTCCTCAAAATATTTGTTACTTCCAACTGTCTGTAAAGGTGTTTGCTCATAAGAAATTTGACACCATCAAAAACAGTTTTACTTATAAACGTAGAAATACATTTTAGACAGCACATATATTTCTATATTATTGGAACTGTCTGTTGAACTTCTAATGTAGCATTTTTTGTGTCATTCATAACTCATGGACTAAAAAGAGAGCTTATTCTCTACCTTGGATAGCTGAAATTTGGTATTTTCAGCTTGACTTTGTTGAGGGCAATGCAGAGTTGGCAATAAAAATAAAATAAAGGTCATAAACATTTATTCAATTATTTTACATATTCTACTCATGTCTAATTGCAGTAGCCTTTCTGGTCAGAGTTAAAGTCCATGACAATTTGTTTCTATAGTGCATATGGAGTCCAGTTGGTTTTAGGTTGGAGATGTAGCCAGAGCACATTATACCTTTGCTGTCATGGCTTCCTACCTTGTGAAGAAAAGGAGGAGTGAGGAAAGAGGATGTTATCTCAGAAGTCAAGAAGTTCAACAGAACCTAGAAAATTGGATTCACTCAATACCATCTATGAGTTGAGCTCTGGTTTTATACCAAATTGTTTGGTTGTGTGCTAGTATCTAACAGGGTAAGGAATTGGCTGGATGGTCGCACACAAAGAGTTGTGGTCAACAGCTCAGTGTCCAAGTGGAAATAGTAACGAATGGTGTTCCTCAGTACTGGGACTTGCGCTGCTAAACATCTTTGTCGGTGACAATAGACAATGGGATTGAGTGCACCCTCAGCAAGTTTGCTGATGACACCACACACTGTGTGGTGTGGTCAACATGCTGGAGGGACGGGATGCCATCCAGAGGGAACTTGGACGGGCTTGAGAGGTGGGACCATGCAAACCTCATGAAGTTCCACAAGGCCAAATGCAATGTCCTGCATCTGGATCGGGGCAATACCAAGCACAAACACAGGATGAGTGGAGAATGGATTGAAAGCATCCCTGAGGAGAAGGACATGGGGGACTGGTTGATGAGAAGCTCAACATGATCCAGCAACGTGCACTTGAAGCCCAGGAAGCCAACTGTATCAAAAATGCTGCATCAAAAGAAATATGGCCAGCAGGTCGAGGGAGGTGATTCTCCCTCTCTACTCTGTTCTTGTGAGACCCAACCTGGAGTACTGCAACCAGGTCTGGGGACACCAGCACGAGAAAGATATGCACTCATGGTTTCACGGACCAGTTCTTTGAGGACACAGAAGTATGAGAACAAGTGCACTGCACTTTGATCTATGAAGGTGACCAAAGGGCTGGAACACCTCTCCTATGAAGATAAGCTAAGAGAGCTCAGGTTGTTCAGCCTGGAGAAGAGAAGACTCCAGGGAGACCCTACAGCGGCCTTCCAGTACGTAAAGGGGGCCTATAGGAAAGCTGGGGAGGGACTCTGTCAGGGAGTGTTGTGACAGGAGAAGGAGTAATGGCTTTAAACTAAAAAAGGGTAGATTTCAATTAGATATTAGGAAGAAGCTTTTTACTCAGAGAGTGGTGAGGCACTGGAACAGGTTGCCCAGAGAAGCAGAGGATGCCCCCTCCCTCGAAGTGTTTAAGGCTGAGGTAGAATGGGGCTTTAAGCAACCTGGTCTGGTGGGAGATGTCTGTGCCCATGGCAGGGAGGTGGGAATTAGATGATCTTTAAAGTTCCTTCTAACCCAAACCCTTCTATGATTCTATGATTCAAACATTTCTGACTTTATGCTAATAATCAGTTGCATCATGGAAATGTTTATATTGAATTTTAAGTCAGGCCGTATTGTTCTAGGGGCTTCACAAGGAAATTATAAGAAACAGACCCTGTGAATTTGCAGTTACAACAGGGAAAAGAGAGTCAAAGTAAATGGCAAAGTACCATTATCTCCTTTTCTCCCTAAATATTATGATTTGCAGGAAGATTACACACACAGGAAAGATTCCAGTTAAAATTAATAATCTTACATTAATTGTGCGTTTGATCTTAAGGTACTGATCTACCATGCTAGGTCTTAAAATTTCTGTATTTGAGAAGACTAATAAGATAGACAGAAAAAAATCTCTAACTTTCTTCCTCCACCCCTTTTTGCAAGAAATACTCTTGCACAACTCCACCATCTCTTTCATTTTGTCAGCTTCTCATTCTACAGCTTCTCTCTTAAGGTATAGTACGTCTCTGGTGTACCTAATTTCAGATTGCATTTCTCCATTTATCATCAGTTCTCCTAAATGTCTTATCAATTATCAGTATTTGTGACAATGTACATTTGAACATTCTAAGTTTCCATCTTGCTCTGTAAGAAATATCCAATTGAAAAAACAGTGATGAGTATTTGAGATATTGCTAAAACATCAGCTTTGTCTTTCCACTCTAGTGGAAGGTGACTGTCATCAAATCTTATAACTAATGGACAGACAGGGAACATTTCAGGGAACAATTCTTATTTATTTATTTATTTATTCACCTAGGATTGCTACCTTTGTACCTCCTTGAGCATTCATGCATCAATGTTTTGCATTTTTATATAAATATATTTTGTTTCTATCAAAAGAAATCAAATTTAATTGTATTGTCCAGATGTAAGAAAATAAAGTACCAGTGGCAAATCTATTTAGTTTCTTCCTGAAATATTGTTGTTGTTGTTGTTTAGCAAAAAGGATTAGGTTTTCAGTATTAATATTGACAGAATGATATACATTTTACCCTGACCTTGAAGGGATACTTAAGAGTTGGTCACTGGGAGATTGCTACAGTCTGTACAAAATATTCATAAAGGATGTGTACTAAAATACAGTGCTGTAGTAGTCAGTGGTATATCATCAAAACATGTCGTTGCAACCATATCACCCAAGAGATATTTAGAATAGGGTATGCCATTATGACAAAACTTTTTTATGACAACACATTTTAACCAGTGCAGGGAAGATTACACATAACAAAAGCGCAATTTACATTGCAGACTGTCAAATATGCTGCAAGTGAGAGAACAATTATTTGTTTTACTAGCTGCGTAAACACAACTGAGTTTTCAGCTCAGGTAAGTAAAGAGAGCAAGTAAACATGGCATACTGAAATCTGTGGATTCACTAACACCAGCTGAGAATCTAGTCTGCACTATATTGTCAGTGTTGGGTATGGAACTTCGTGGGTTTGTGGCCCTCATCACTAGGGACATATGTTGTTTGTTTTATTCCCAAGGGAGAAAAGAAAGGAAGAGCATCCACTCAGGCTTTTCCAGAAAATGCCTGTCTGCCAGAGAGCACTGCTGTTTCTAGTATGATTACCTGCACAGTTGCAGCACCAGCTGTAGAAAATTGCAAGATTCTCCTGTGGAACCAGGAGGTACAGATTTGGAAAAGATGTTAAATGGTTTCCAGGTGGCATTTGTTCCCCTCCAGCATGCAAGACCTTGGAAATATCAGCCACTGAAGGGAGGTGACCCCATCCAAGGCTGCCACTAGTCCTGCTCTTACTGCTCATCATAATCTGCTTTTAGAATTCTATTTCATAAAACAAGGGTGCTGGCCCAGGTCACTGAGCAGATAGCCTTCAAGTCCAACCGATGTACAACAACAGCAGAAGGTGCTGTGCATTCACCGCTATTTCTCGTGCCTGAAAAACTTTCACTAACTTTCTCTAATGAGGAAACAGAGATGAACTTGGGTGGCAATGCCTAATCAAAGTGCTGATACGGCCAAAGTCGTGCAGAACTACATGGCAGTGTAGATGCAATAGCCACTTGTACGGCTATTGCTGGGCCACTGCAAAGCTAAAATTAAGCCCCAAGACAAAATCTTGTTACTTCAACAGTAGCATACCGTACTAATTGTCTCTGCAACACAAAGGGGATCTCTGTCCCATATGTGCTACCTCCTGGCTTACACACAACCTGCTCAAATAGCAGTTTTCTAACAACAAAAGAAAATCCCATAGCAGCTTTGTTCCCACCTTGTCAACCCTGCCTCCGCTTCACAGTTGTCTTTGCTCAAGTTACAGCTGCACAATTCTTCTGTGTAAGGTCTTTGCTTGTATTTGTTCTTTATGATCACTTCAATGGTAGAAGAGAGACCAAGTGAGAAGAAAATATCTTCTGTGACAAAACACTGGTTGGAAGACACAGTAGGCAAAAGAAATCATTGCAATACCCGTCCAACATCCGTGTGCGGTTATATCATTGGTTGACATTTTTAAGATGAGAATAAGTCTGTAAGAACAAATACAAGCTAATGAACTTGAGCGTCTTTAGAAGACCTGCACTTTTCTCATTTACTGCTACTCTTAAGTCACAGCTCGGACTAAGCCCAAACAATCAGGAAGGTAAATACTGGGTGCGTGTCTCTGCAGCATTGATCTTGAGGGATGATCTGTTTCAAATGCCAGTATGAAAGTATGCAGAGGAACTTCACAGAGAACAGCTTCCTGTCATTGAAATGCCACTTGATAAATACAATATGAATGAAGAGCTGTTTCATGCCATCCTCCGGGCTTTTGTTGAAAGACGTTCTCAGAATTCTCGTGTGCTTTTCTGGTTTCCCCCTCAGTCTTAGAGAGAAAACTCCTTCTGCCAGCATTGCCTCTCTAGTGCACACCATCCTATGAAAAACAATCAAATCAAGATTTTTTCAAATCAAGATCTTTATTTGTTTTATTGTAATACTTTTTAATGCATGTAGAATGATTTCCACATGACACAATTGCTAACAACTACCCACCAGGACCAGTTGCCCTGGAAAGAGTTGATAAATGTTAACTTTTCAAAGGGCAGTGTGTGTCTGTGACATTTTATCTGTGGTTAATGTTTATAAACTGAGCCCCTAGTCTGTCTTCAACTGAGCTTGAAAAAGCTGACTTAGACTCCCAGCTTTATTCCTTGCTGCCACTTGCCATTATAAGCTTTAACGTAAATTCACTTCCCGGGATATTATCTCTTAACATTAACTACCTGGACAGCCCTTGTCCTACCTTTTCTAGACCAAAAGGAGAAATAAGAGAGTCATATACCTCTGGAGTACCTAACTGAACTCTCTCTCAAGTAAAGATTATCGATGGTTAGCTGTTGGTCTGGATGTGAGGCTGAGACAGTGACTTTTGTTTACGGGCATTTTTAGGGTTCCCTTCCAGCACTCTCAAGAGAGATATAGCAATTTGTTAGATCACAAATGCAACCTGTGCATTTTAAAATTCTTTTAATTCTTTAAAACTGTTTCTAACACATCAGTTATTAATTTAATCTCTATATTCAGTGGCTCTCTGCAGTTATAGACATATGTGCTTGTAGTGGAGAGAACAGGAGGAAGCAGAGAGGTGCGTAAATCAGAGAAAGAAAAGTCATTGGCAACGCTTCTGTTGGAAATCCTCCTCTCTCCCTAATACTTTGCATTGCAGCTAATTGCCCTCAGCTTCAGAAAAGTAGATCTTTTCAGACAAGAAACTGAATGCAGGCTAACATGTAAAATTCTCTAATGCCTATTAAGAAAGGTAAAATAATGACTCGTAGTTTCCAGTGAAGGAAAAGCTACCAGATGAGTGAGTCACCATCCAGAAGCGCTGCACCACGGATGAGTGTCTCATAAACTGGGACTGGGACATTGCATTTTGTAGACACAGCTTCTGAGTAATCTTCTTGGTATCAAAACCTTTAGCCACAAAGAGAATGTATTTATTATCATCCTCCTTGCTTTTCCAGAAAGTGGTACATTCCAGAAAGTGTGTGAATTCCTCTTCTCCAACCAGATCTAAGATTTTTGTTTGTTTTGGGTGAAAAATATCACAGAAATATATATGGGTGTCTGTATGGGGCTAGACCAAAGGGTAGGGATTAGGGATTTCTATTTGCCTTTTTTTTTTTCTGAGAGTAGGCAGACTTGGCTGCATAATGGCAGATGAGAAATATACATGTAAATACACAAAAATTAAGGGCCATACATTACAACATTGCCATCTCACTAATATTAACCTGAACTGAATGCGACCACTAATAAAACTCACTGGCGTTTGTTTGCTGTTTGTTTGGTTTTGTTTACTTTTAACATTTCATATTCTTAGTGGAAAAGTATTTTTTAAGCAATATTTGTGGTTTGGAAAGCAAACAAACAAAGGAAGAGCCTTTGGAAAATATTTGCAGGTTTTTCATCCCAGGGAGAAAAACATGCTGAAATTGTTTTGTTGTACAAAGAATATATATAGGCTTTCATTGTTGCTGTTCAAAATATGGTGACCTTCCTTTTTTTTTTTTCCCCCTCTAAGACCACCAAACAAAATCTTAGAGAAGAGCTTGAAAATAAATAAAAAGCACTTTGCTTGAAATCTCTTCTGGGAAGCAAATATTTGTCACCAGATCTGTGTTGGAAGTATAAACTCAGGTCAAGTTTAAAGAAGAAATAGGCATAAAAACAGAACAAAAAAAACCCTTGTCTAGTTTATTTCAGAGACCCAAGGTGACAACTCTGAATGTATGAACAAAACAATCCTGGCTGAGAGGGCTGAAGTGCCTTATGCTGTTTCCTCTTGTAAGTTGAAGAGGAGTAGAGAAAAGACAGGCAGCATGTTGAAACCAGGATACTGTAAGCAACATGCCTCCTAGAAGCCCCTCAGTTACAAAAGTTCTATATAAAAGTTCACTTATTTATTGTCGTAATAAAAAGTATTCTGGATACCTTAAATTGAGAACCTGATACTGGAGATAATTGTCTCTGCTCTGGCATCTGTTGATGGAATTATGACTTCTCTTCTCTGAATCTTCTGTAGACTTTTTCCCCAGCCATCATGGCTATGCTGGAAAGCGACTGATGGTGATCATACACACTGCTGACAGAAAGGCAACACTCTTATCAGGATGCACACTATAAATGCTTACCAAACCTGTGAAAAATAATTGAAGCACAAACATACTCTTTGACAAACCTAAAACAATAGCTCTGCCTTCATTACTTAAGTTAAGCCTTGCAATGTCATTTTGTATGGCTAACAAATAGGAGGCCAAAACCTGGTATCACAGAAATACTGGAATCATTCATGCTGAGTCAACTATATCACTCACTGCTTGTATCTAATCTTTTATAAATTGAATAAACTAGATTTGTGAGTTTTCTCCTCAAATCCAGAACAAATTGTTGCTTTTATTGCTTAGTTTGTAAATAAGTACCCTAAACAAATTACAAACAGCTTAGTGACCCGTTGCCTATGTCGTTGATAAAATATTAAACAGTACCAGTCCCAAGACAGACCCCTGAGATACACCACTTATCACTAGCCTTTCTCTGGACATAGAGCCATTGACACACTCAGTTGTCTCTGAGTGTGGCCTTCAAGCCAATTCCTCATCCACAGAATGGTCCACCCTTCAAATCCATCTCTCTCCAATTTGGAGATCAGGATTTCATGTGGGACCATGTGAAATGCTTTACAGAAGTCTAGGTAGATGACATTGGCTTGTCTTCCCTTGTTGACTGATGCAGTCACTCCATACTAGGCCACCAGATTAGTCAGGCATGATTTGCCCTTGGCAAAGCCATGCTGGTTGTCTCAGATCAAGTCTTTGTCCGGCATGTGCCTTAGTGTTGCCTCCATAAGGATTCATTCCATGATCTTGCCAGGCATAGAGGTGAGGCTCCCTGGTCTGTAGTTCCCTGGGTCCTCCTTTCTACCGTTTTTAAAAATGGGAGTGATGTTTCCTTTTTTTCCAGTCACTGGGAACTTCACCTGACTGACATGATTTTTCAAATATGAGGGAGAGAAGCTTGTCTACTACATCAGCCAGTTTCCTCAGGACCCTGGGATGCTTGTCATCAGACTGAAGTTGTTGAATACCTCAGCCTTCTCCATTTCTGTCAGTACCAGTTCTCCCTTATCATTTATCGGAGAGGGTACACTCTCCTTAGCCTTTCTTTTATTGTTATTCTTTGCATTCCTTGCCAAGATCAGTTCTATCCGTGCCTTGGTTTCCCTGAATATCTGGATGGCATCCCTTCTTCCCAGGCCACATGTCCCTGCTTCTACTGCCTGCACATTTCCTTCTTGCACTTCAGTTTGACCAGGAGGTCAAACTCAGCTATGGCAGCTTCCTGCCTTCCATGCTTGTTTTCATACCCGTGGAGATGAAGAGTTCTTGCACTCTAAGAAAAGCATATTTTAAAAGTTGCCACCTGTTATCAGTTCCTCTGTCCCTAAGTACAGTGTTCCAGGGGATCTCATCCTCTAGGTCTTTAAACAGCTCTAAGTTCACTCTTCTAAAGTTCAGGACCCTGATTTTGCTCTTTGCCAGGCCCACATTCCTTGAGATCGTGAAACAGGGCATCGTTGTTGCAGCCCAGATTGCCTCCAGTCTTAATCTCTTTAATGAATTAATCTGCATTGGTGAGCACCAGGTCCAGAAACACTTCTCCTCTGGTTGGTTTGTCTAATACATGGACTAATAAGTTATCCACAATACAATCCAGGTGTCTCCTGAATTGCTTACAGCCTGCTGTGTAGCTTTTCCAGCAGACATGTTTGTGCATGAAGTTCCCCATCAGGATGAGAGCATGTGAGTGCAATGCTTCTTGTAGCTGAAGCAAAAAGTCCTCATCATTTGGCTCCCCATTATCAGTTGCCCTGTAGTAGACCCTGACCACAAGGCGTCCTTTACTGGTTCAGTCCTTAACTTTTACCTACAATCTCTCAACCTGTCTGTGGTTGTTCCTGAGAGGCATCTCTTCACAATCAATCCACTCCCTAGCATAGAGGGCAACACCCCCACCCCTCCTTCCCTGCCTATCTCTTCTGAAAAGCTTGTAGGCCTCTACTCCGGTGTTCCAGTTGTGTGGTTCATCCCACCATGTTTCCATGATAGCAATCAAATCATATTTTTCTAATCGCACCATGGTTTCCAACTCCTCCTGCTTGTTTCCCATGCTGCATGGGTTGATGTAGAGGCACTTCAGCTGGGCTATTGGCTACATCACCTTTTCAGAGGAACCCTTCCTAATTCCTTTGGGACTGTTCACAATTATTTCCCTGTTGCTTCTTAGAGTGACAATGTTCCCAGTTTTCTTTCATCACTCAGAGGTACATCCCCTTCCCTCACTGAATCTAGTTTACAGCCCTGCTAATAAGCCCAGCCAGCTTATTGCCCAGAACAGTCTTGCCTCACCTTCTCAGGTGCATTCCACCCAGTGTCAGCATGCCTGGTCTCTCAAAAGTGCATCCAAGACTGTAGAACCCCAAACCTTCAGCATGGTACCAGACACACAGTGAATTGTTCACTCGGCCCGTTTGTCTCCTTGTTCTTGGGTCCCAGCCACCAAATTGGAGGATAGAGGAGAACACTACTTGCACTCCCAAACCCTTCAACATCTTTCTAAGGGACATAAAGTCCCTTTTGATATTTTGGATTGTCCTTGTTGCAGCATCGTTTGACCCTAAATAAAAGAGTAAGAATGGGTGGTAGTCTTCTGGCCCCACCAGGCTTGTTTATCTTGTCATAATATCATGAATACGGGCTCCAGGCAGGCAGCAAATCTCTCTGGAGAGATTTTCTGGACAGCCAATGGGTAACTCAGTGCCTCTCAGCAAGGAATCTCCAATTACTAACACCCTTCATGCATTTTAATGTGTTTTAATATTATTACAGTCGCTATAAATATATTTTACGTTATTTTCCTAACAGTTTTCTACCTATAAGTAGTTTCAAACTCCTTCCAGACCAACCTGCACCTGACCTTGAAATTCTGAATGCATTACAATGTCTTGATGCTAACAATGGGGAAATGGAAATTTACACTTGGACCCTCTTAGTCTCCCAAAAGATACTGTGCATTGTGAAAACTAGGAAAACTCATGCTTGTTTGATACCTGAGGAGGAAACATCAGTCCTCTGTAACTTTAAGTAACATTCTTTAGGAGTTACACTCAGCAAGGAAGATAGTGAACTCTCTCTAGCTACAGCTGCAGTGTGAGCACACAACAAGGAGAGTTTTTAAGACTTTAAGCTGAGCTTCTCAGCTTTGTTTGGGAAGGATTAATACCTGACCCTAGAAGCTACATTGCAATCACTGCAAAATTTGTACCATTTCTACTGATAACAGACTGCTGAATGCAATGCATAAATAGAGCCTGTGTTTTATACACCAGAAAGCAGACTCAAATCTCTACAGTACCAGGCAGAATTAGCTAGTTTTGATACATTTTTCAAATGAGAAATGGCTTTCACTGATAATGCTCCAGGAAGATTATTGCTGTTTAAATATCAGATAATGTTTAAATGTAGAGAACAATCCAGTATCGTGCACTCCCTATGAAGTAAAACACTGCTAGTTAGATTGCATGGGAAACTCTATTTGCAAATACTGACATTGTATTATGGCACACTTAAATTCTTCAATGTGTCTTTTTTATTATTATTTTTATTTTTATTTTGAACTATTAAGATAGCAAACCTGGTACTCAACCACTATTCACTCACTATGGTTAAATAAATAAATTAATCAATGAATGCAATGGCACATAAAGCAATGGGGTTTCTGTTTTACATTTGGTTCTATTCACTAGACTGCAGTATTCTTATGTGTAAAGTATCTTAATTGCGTGCATTAGACAAATCACTTCATTAAAGAATAAAATATCAGTGTGTGTAACCAAACAGTTTTGAACTCTGTTATGACAGTTTGAAAAGGTACTGTATAGAGTCAAGTGAGTACAGGCAAACTTGGCATTCTCTTGGAACTATTTTGTTCATCCATAACCAATTTAGACCTGCAATATCATAGACAGTGACATTTTATAATCCTAATTATAGCTCCTTCAAAGTCCAACTTAAAAGCGATTAGACTTCTTGCTGCCAATTATGATTATATTCCTTTAAAGGTGTTATGCTGCAGTTTTCTTCAACACCTACAGAACACAACATGCTTGCCTCTGCTATAGCTCAAATACAAAATAATGCCAGTGTGTCAGAACATGAGATGATATACTGCAGAACTTCATTTTTTAAGAGGGCACAGCATGAGCAGGTCTGTACATGTCTTTTGTCCGCAATCTATTCTTATTTTTGCAAACAGTGTCTCAAGTTTATCTCCCCAAAACTACTGTTTCTAATTGCTTCCATCTTATCTTGAGTGCTCTTTGTCTCACATAAACACATCCTGCTTTCCTACCTTTTTCTCCCATGTATTCGGTCTCACATTTATTGATTATAATTTTGGTAAATAGTGACAGGCTCTTCAACATTGTCTGCAGCAGCAGAAGAGACAGATTTTTTTCCAGTTAAAACTGTTAGCAATTTAATAGTTTCACCATTAAAAAAAAAAAAAAGGAAGATTAAATATCAATTTTAATTAATGTTCACTATGTGAAAATATTTCAGCTGAAAAAATACTCAGGACTCTACTGGACTCTATAACAGAATACAAGGAAGCTTGGTCCTTGTCCTGCACAGCTTAAACTCAAAGAAAACTTAATATTTAAAGACAATTAATGTGAGATAGAATGATTAATTTGTCTGCCAAAAGGCTCCCTAAGATTCATTTAATATTTAAATCTACTTAACCACACAGAATAGAAGGAACGGTCAAAGCTTCCTTGTTGTGCATTCTTTTCTCATTCCTCTAGCCTCAGCCAGCCTCAAATACTCATCAGACCCCACTCTTAACAGCTTGCTGCCTATTTCTGTAGGAATTAATATTTCATTAAAATAAAGGTTAGCACCATGGGGTGTTAATGTCATTTCATTTCTATTCACAACACTAAATGTAACTTGAATCATCGGTAGAAGAAACAGAAGGAACAGAAGGAATGACCTTTCTGGACAGATACTGCAGGAAGAGAAATGTCGATAAAAAGCAAATAGTGTTTTGCATATCTTCTTACAAAAAGCTATTTCCTGTTTATGCACTTGGAGAATAGGCTTCTTTCTGAGCCACCAGCTTGGTGTGAAAGAATCACTTGCCAACATGGAAGTGAAATAAGAGCTCACAAATTCCTTGCAGTGTCCTGCTGCTCAACTGCAGCAATCAAATATACATGAAGCACTATGCTCCTTCAAAATGGTAACTTGTTTAGCACCAGCAGATTAAAGAAGTCAATGACTTTATCTTTTGCTATCTGTTTCTCTTTAAAATTCCCAGACTATCAGGCTAACAAATACACAACCATAATACAAATGCTGTAAAAAGACCTTAATGCCAAAAACATTCAAGACTTGAAAAAGCAAACACTGTTAATTGCAGATAAGTTTTATACAACTGTATTGTTTCAGAATATAGGTCTTCTAATTCTTCTGAAATTGCTGTAAAGCTTGGTAATAGAACTTGTGAATTATTCTCAAACTCCCTGAAACCTCTGTATTTTTCTTTATTCAGCTTTATCCCAGTTGTTTCATATAATTAAGAAAAATATTAAGCAAAAGACAACAACAAAAACAATTGATCCAAATGCATCTTCAAGAACATAAATGTGGTAGGCACATTTTTCTGAGTCAAAAAAAAATAGTGGAGTATTCACTCTGCAAGAGAGAATGCATTTTGAAAACAGTTGCTTCTGAAAGCAGTTGATGCTTGATCACACATTTTCTTGATCACATATCTGCAAGAAGGAACTCCAAACTAGATCCACCTTGTTCTGAGCATTTTAAGTCTGTATTGTTTATCTTCTATGTCCTCTTTTCTCATCTTCGAAGAAGGAAGTTCCCCTCCAAGGAAGGGATAATCATTGAGGACAGATAAAAACAAATAAATAAATAATAATTAAAAATAGTTATTTGATATAAAGCACCCTAAATATTGCCCTCATTTGAACTCATAGAACCTCAGAAGTAATCAACAAACATATACATAACTACATATATAAATAAACTTACATCTACATAGCTATAGAATAATCAGTGAAATTTGAAAAAAAAAAGATATAAAAAGACCTTATATCTGCAAAACATATTTTCCATTTGTTTTAATATAAGCCTAATTTGTGCTTCTCTGGAAAAAAAAAAGTTTCATAGCAACAGTCTCGTTTTCATATTCAGTAGTTGTTTATATAAAATTTTATCTCTTGTTGGATAATTCAACAGACAAATTTGAATTTTAAGCCTAAATTTTCACCCCCTGATGATAATTTTGTTTCAGTCATGCATACTAACTATAGAATTATACAATCAGATATTCTGGTTTGAGCTTTGTTTTTACATAGCTTTAAAGTCTCTTCTTTCTGTGTCTAATGTAATTGCTAATCTAATGCTTATTCTTAGATTTTAAAGAAACAATGCAGGCAAGACTTCTTTTAACTCTAACATTATAGCAAATGTGTATGATAAAGATATAAAAAGTATAGTATAATAACGTTTCTACAGTTCAGAAATCCCAGCATCTGCAAGGGTCCCATTCTGTCTGCATTAAACAATGTAAAGTCAAAAGTATTATTTTGAGGCTGTTGATGGTCTAGATTAATAATAATAATAATAAATAATAATAATAATAATAATAATAAAACAACAACAACAATAACACAGTTCCATAATCATGTGGAGATTTTCTTATCTAAGTACACTGAAAGAGAATACTTCTGTTTTCTTCTCATTTCAAGTTATATCTACTTTGAATCTGTGATAAATTGGGCTGTCTGAATTTTCACCCTCTACCACAAACTTGAGGAAGGACACATTGTAGAAACACACCAGATAAAAACATTTCAAATCATGATATGACAGTATTTTGTATTTGTATTTTATATTTCATATCCAGAAAAAAGTCTGGAAGGAAGCCAGCCTTATTAACCTGCAGTGGCCTATCAATAAGTCTCAGGATCTTCCTCTATGCTTTGTTTCAACCACATTAATCTATAATATGATCAGCATAGAGTACTCTGAATTTCTGAACTCTCACCAAAACTAGGACTGATGAGTTTACTGAAACATTATTATGAGTCCAAGCATTTACCATTGCAAGAAATTTAGATCGCAAGAGGAGAGACACCTATGTAGCATTTATGAGACTATTATTATTGTCTAATAATTAAGGAAGTCAGAAAAATAACAAACTTTTTTTTCTACAAACATAATCAATTAAGCTGTGATTATGGATGTCCCTTCTTCCATTGCTGTCTTAGTAACCTTAACTAGTACATTTCATATGAGCTGAAACATGTGATAAACAAATTGTTTGTATGGCTATATCCTAAAGAAAGGATAGATTTCTGGAGGGACTGAGAGTTAAGATAAAGAGCAATTTCTTTCATTCATTCATTTATTTATTTATTTATTTATTTATTTATTTATTTATTTATTTTACTCCCAACTTAATTATCAGTAGCGCTTACAGGGGAAAAAAGAGTAACCCTGGCTGTAAGACATGAGTCATTCTAAATTACTCTCTGGAGAACTACTCAATCAATTTTCTTCATATTTTCAGGATAGCTTTAATTCTCTTTAAAAGTTCATCTAAAAAAAATAATTAAGACAAAAGGAATCCCCAAAGGTAAGGGGAAAAAAAAAAAAGGCTTGTAATGGAACATTTATTGAAGCTTTAATTAAGAGGAGACATTTGATCTCTCTATAACCACTGACTTGAATTAAACGTATCACGTAAGATAACCAAAATATAATGGTACTACTGAAAGCAATAGAATGGAACAACCTATCATTTTTTGGCTTGTTCCAATTCTTCCAGATCTCCTTGTGTAAATATAATTAAAAATGCATATTTCTACTGCTTGGAGGTAACCTCTTCCAATCAGCTTGATCACGAGAACAATAGAAATGGCAATTGTTAATATACTTTTTATATCAAGAATCTCCTATGGGTTCAACATTTGTATATGCACAGTAATAAGATCTCTGAAGCTTTTAACAATTAACCTTTTTTCAAGGATGATGAGACCACTTTCCATTACATCAGCGTAACTGTGAAGGTAATCTGTTGAAGTTAGGATTTCACTAGAATAAACAAAAAGAAGGATCATCAGGGAGATGAAAGGAAAAAAAAAGGGTTAGCGAAACACTGTTAAAAAAACAAACAAAAAATTTCTGAAGCAGTATACAAATGAAATGAAATAATAAATAAAAAAAAAAGACAAAACATAGAGAATGTCTTTTTTTTTTTTTTTTTTAATTTTCACAATCTATTTTAAGACCATGAATTTTAAGGCACTCTTGTATTCAGGGAATATAATATGTACAAGGGTAAGCACATTTTCAAACCCTTATTCTGGCTTTTTGTTTTGCAACAAGTTCAGTACTAGGGTTTGGGCAGATTTTTTCTGGACACGTTGAGAAGCAATACCCTGGTGGATGGCGAAGGAAAAAGAAGCAATATTGAAAGCTGTTTCATTAGCAGGTTACTTCACTGTAAATGAAAAGGCCTGGATGCAAGCACATATGGCACATCAGGTATGGGACAGAGAGGGTCTTATTAAAATGTTCTGAGCTCAGAGCATGTTTCTCAAAGACTGAGGCAAAATCCAGAAAGCTAAATGCACGAAGTTTCAAAATGTATATTCAAAATATTATTTAATTTATAAAGCCCTTATTATATATATTGCATGGAAAACAAATAATAGGGAATAGATTTCTTTTTCTTTGTGCTACTCTTTAACATACTACAAAAAAAAAAAAAAAGAAAAGCAGATTACATCGTTACATCCAACGTAATAGAGGGTTCTAGTTTTACTGTATAATTGGTTTTATTTTAATAAAGTTTGTTAAAAGTTGTTTTTCAGAGATAGAAAACTATTTGTATCCAACTGGTTGTTTCAGAAGGCTGACCATTTAGTTTCTATAGCATAAAACTAACACTCATGGAATCACAGAATGGTTGAGTTTGGAAGGGACCTCTTGAGGGCATCTGGTCCAACGCCCCTGCTCAGGGACACCTAGAGCAGGTTGCCCAGGACCATGTCCAGACAGCTTTTGAAGATCTCCAAGGAAAGAGACTCCACAACCTCTCTGGACAGTGCCAGTGCTCCGTCATCCACACAATAAAGAAGGCTTTCCTGATGTTCAGAGGGAACCTCCTGCATCCCAGGTTGTTCCCACTGCTTCTTGTCCTGGCACTGGGCACCAATGAAAAGAGCCTGGCTCTCTTTTTGCAACCTCCCATCAGGTATTTATAGACAATGATAAAATTCCTCCTGAGCCTCCTCCTCTTCTCCAGGCTGAAGAGTCCAACTCTCTCAGCCTCTCCTCAAAGGAGAGGTGCTTGAATCCCTTGACTCTTTCCAGTATGTCCCGGTTTCTTTTGTCCTGAGGGTCCCAGAAGTGGCTCTAAGTGCAACCTCACCACTGCTCTTGACCTGATGGCAATACTTTGCCTAATGCAGCCAAGAATACCACTAACCTTTTTAGTGGAAAGGTCACATTGCTGACTCGTGTTCAACTTAGTGTCTACCAGCACTTCTAGGTCCTTTTCTGCAAAGCTGCTTTCCAGCTGGGTAGTCCCCAACATGTACTGGTGCCTGGGGTTGTTCATCCCTAGGTGCAGAACTTTGCATTTCTCCTGGTTGAAATTCATGAGGTTCTTGTCAGCCCACTCCTCCAACTTGTCAGCGCCCATCTGGATGACATCATGGTGAATCAGACACTCCCCCCAGTTCTGTGTCATCTGCTAATCTACTGAGGGTGCACTCTATCCCATTGTGTAGATAATGAAGATGTTGAATAGAACTGGACCCAGGTGTACACTGTTACTTATTGGCCTCCAACTAGACCTCGCACCACCGAACACTATCTCGACCCAGCTGTTCAGCCAGTTTTCAATCCACCACACTCTCTACTCATCAAGCCCATACTTCAACAGCTTCTCTATGAGGAACTTATGGGGGATAATGTAAAAAGCCTTACTGAAGTCCAGGAAGACAACATCCACTGCTCTCCACTTCTACTCTACTCTACTCTACTCTACTCTACTCCACTGTACTAAAATAAAATAAAATAAAATAAAATAAAATAAAATAAAATAAAATAAAATAAAGGACAATCTTTTAGATCTTTTATCAGCTTGCTCCTAGCTGAGGTTAGGGATTATATTCCCTAATAACAAGGAAAGATAAAGGACTTCATGGACTTCATAAAAATCATAGAATGATTTGGGTTGGAAGATTATCTAATTCCAACTCCCCTGCCATGGGCACAGACGCCTCCTACTAGACCAGGTTACCCAAAGCCCCATCCTACTTTGCCTTGAACATTTCCACCCTCTGAGTAAAAAGCTTCTTCCTAATATCTAATTGAAATCTACTCTTTTTTAGTTTAAAGCCATTACTCCTTCTCCTGTCACTACACTCCCTGACAAAGAGTCTCTCCCCAGCTTTCCTGATGGCCCCCTTTAGGTACTGGAAGGCTGCTGTAAGGTCTCCCCGGAGCCTTATCTTGTCTAGGCTGAACAACCCCAACTCCCTCAGCCTATCTTCATAGGAGAGGTGCTCCAGACCTTTGATCATCTTCATGGCCCTCCTCTGCACTCATTCTAGTACTTCTGTATCCTTCTTGTACTGGGTGCCCCACAGCTGAATGCAGTACTCCAGGTGGGGTCTCACAAGAGCAGAGTAGAGGGGGAGAATCACCTCCTTCAATCTGCTGTCCATGCTTCTTTTGATGTGATCTTGTAGACCTTTCTGATTACGTAGATCCCATCAAAACTTAAATCTAAACGTTACGTCCTCTTCACAGATCCCTGACATCATAGCAACTATGAAAGTACTGTCTGTGACAGCCAAAACCTCAAAGAAAAGCACAGCAGTCCACATGTGACTGCACAGTCCATTTCCCAGCTGAAAAGCAGGTGACAGTTCTTTCAGAAGAGCTTTCTCATCGTAACCAAAGTTATGCCAGAAGCTGCTTATTAGAGCCCACAACAGAACTAAGACTTATGCAGAAGTCAGAAGTCTCTGCAACTCCCATGTTAATGTCTGAAGGATCTTTAACTGAACTTGTGCCATGCTAAACTCCTAGAATCACACAATCTCCGGAATCAGAAGGGACCCACCAGGATCACTGAGTTCAACTCAAATACATTGTGACAAGTGGGCAAAGAAATTCATAGTGTAATTACACCAGTTAAGCAATTCCTATAATTGCTACTGTTGTTTATTCATTCCACTGCCAGCTTAGAAGTATTAGCAGTTTAAACAGAGTGAAGTGTAAATGAAAGTCAGATCAATTACTGATAAAACTTGTTAAAAATGACACAGGAGTAAGTACAGCCAGACATGCTAGCTACTATGCATTAATTATCTTCATAGGTTTTGGTAGCACTTAATCTTTTTGACATTATTTAAATTAGAGAGCAAAGTGTTGCATTATTGGACCTGCAGGAGGTAGGATATCTCTAAACAGGGGGAAGCCCATGGGCTTGAATAGTAACTTAGTGGGCTATGTCTTATTTAAAATACTTCTAATGCCACATGTTGCTAATACTGAACTTCAGACACTACATTTACTCAGTAGACTCCTACATTAGAATTACATGGGCTGAATTCTTTGCTGCAATAGCTCCACTCAAGCTTATAAAAAAATAAGGGGCCTAAGGGGGATATAGGCAGTAAGTCAGCAGAATGTTCAAGTCATCAGACTGCATTTAATATTAGGGTAGAAATCCATCAACTGAACTGTGAGGGCAGAACATTTTCTCTCTCTAAGGTATACAGCAGTCAAGTGCAACCCCTGGCAAGGACATTGCAATAGGAACTATTCAGGGGTTATTCACTGATACCTCTGAAAGAACATTAAAAATTTTAGTCAGCAAAACACAATCGCCAATTCAAAGCTGTGCTCACTCTCAAAATAAGAGCAACAGGACATTGTATCACCTTTCACAAGTTCTGAATCACCCTCTCAGTATACATCGGGGCATGGTTTCAATTTGGATTTTTAATTGTGTTTGTCTTAAGAGTGACAGTTTTGAGTGGAGATAAGAGATCTCTTAGACTGCCACTGGAGGAAAAACTAACTAATTTTCATTCATAAGTGCTAAGCATGGTCAAACCTTTGTTGACTTCTCAAGTGGGCTAAGTGAATTCACCTCTGCTTTCAGCTGGCACTCACCACCTTGAAGAACTGTGTCCTCTACTGAAACAGTTGGCAGTTTTCCTTCCTTTGTTTACACCAGGTCCATGAAAGAAGCAGATGCATAAGGAGATATGTTGGTTTTACTTTGGAGAAGTGTCCCTTGTGGAATGCTTGGAAGGAAAGGCTCAAATTCTTTTCCAGTTCACAGCACATCACTTTAGTATTCCTATAAGACAGTGGCACAGATTTTGTTTCTAGAAAATACATATTCTCCCAGGCAAGAATTCAGTAGAATGGTGGGGATGATTCTTTCTTCTGTTGGCTGGATCCAGGAAGCAAAGCATTTAATGTGGATTCTACTGATGTTTTTTGGAACAACTGTTACTAAAAAATAACACAAAAATTGATGAAAGTATGTCAGCTTTCTTGTGACACAAAAAATTCCTTTGAGGCAAAGCACAACAGATAATTCTCAGAGGGCTTTTTGCACTAGCAGAATCTGAAACCTCAGCTTCAGAAAATTATTTTTCAAGATAAAAATAGAAAAACAAACCACCACACAAACTCTTCAAATTTTAACAATGTAATATAGACAAGGCTCAAAATACAACCTTTTTTCACACAGATGTGGTTTTTTTTCCACTTAAACACAAAGAGCGATATGTGTCAAACGCAACAGCATGATACAATGCATTAATTTTTCAGACATATTCTGATGTGTTTATGGGGATGTACATATATGCATGATACTGTGATATAATCTGAATGAGACTATTTTATTACTGTCTTCTCTAATTTCTTCCTAAGATTTTATCATTACTCTCCTGAGACATACCTCTTCCTTTTCATGACCCTTGAAATTGAAGGTTTTACACATATATTCTGTATGTAATAACTGCATATATACATGGGTATTTTAGAATTATATTTCTTTTTCTTGCTGATCTAGCTTACTATCCCAATAGCTTCACTATAGTTATAGAGCAATCAGAATGAAAACAAAACAAACAAAAAAAAGACAAAACAAGCAAATAAAAACAAACAAAAACAAGAACTACAGGTTATTTTCATGTCCATAGGGGAGTTCTAGAGCTTACTTCAGTGTTGGTGGCAAAAAGACCTTACAATTTAAAAGGGAAGTGCCAGTTCAGGGATTCAGGTATGATAATAGTGTTGGTGGAAAAAGTTTAGATATAACTTGCTGAACAAAGACTCACACTTGTGCTAGAGGTTATCCAGAAAATTTGCAAACAAAGTCCATTTAATTCTAATACTATACGGGTAGTTTAACAAAGCTTTCTAAGCTAACTCAGAACAGCCTAGCTTTAGAAATCTATAAGGTGAGGAAATGCAGTAAAATCAGGTTAGTCTCAGCTTAAACAATTATAAGATTCCTGACACAGGCAGGAAAAGAAGGTTATGACATCAGGTCTGGATCTGATCCCTTTCTTTGTTTTAACTCATATATAACTCACCACTCATAACTCATACTGATTTTTGAGATATTTTTGAGAGACTAAATGAATTGAAGATAGTCTAATTTCACTTTAATTCAAGAGTTAACTAGTTAAACAAGTGGTCAATGCAATGGAAATTTATCAAAATGTTTTCTGAGGGGGAGAAGCTTGCTTTGTAACTGCCTCATATAAATATGAGATAGGCATCAGCATCTCTATTGATCTCCTCTCTTGTCTCCATTTCATGTCTGTCCTTACATTAAAAAAGCCCTCTCTGATTTGGGAAAAGAGCAAAAGAACTAAATAAATGGATACAAAAACAAACCAACAAGCATATATATATGTATATATACGTGTGTATATATATGTGTGTATATGTGTATATATATGTGTGTGTGTGTACACATATATATATGCACATATATGTGTACATATGTATATGTGTACATGTGTGTATATATATATAAGACCTGGATGGGAAAGTAAATCATAAGCATCTAAACTGATGAGGAAAAAGGGTGGGGGGGTGGGGGGACAGAGAACGACATGATAGAAAGAGCTCCTAGAAAGTGAATAAGTGAGTTAAGGACAAAGGAATAATGATGACTTTGCCTGGAGGACCAAGATTACCAAAACTACATGTGCTTGGAGTTCCTCTACTGAATTCTTTCTTCCTGATCCAATGGATGGTTAATTGGGAGTGTGCCTGGAAGATGTTGATAAAGAGGCTTCCATGGTTTTTGTGGATTCATAGGGGTGTGCAAAGGAAAAAGGCTGTGATGCAGTCTGACCTCTGAACAAGATTCTTGAGGAGACAGAATAGGAGCTGCAACCTATACAAACACGCATAGATATGAGTCACACGCTCTTCTTTTTATGGCTACATGTAATGCTAACCCAGAATACAAGACCAACTAGATCGCAGGGCAATCCCGTCATCTTTGGTTGTAGGTAACATGGATAGATGCCTGAAATGTAAATAAGTAGTTTTCCCTGCATTGTAAGATAGGTAGAGACATAACAGTTGTGAAATCTTACAGGAAGGAAGACTATTCTTCCATAACCAGAATGTCAAGATCCCAGAAACATCAAGAAACAATGTTCGATTGTATAATTAAAAGCTAGAAGATTCTGATTTCATATTTTTTTCTCTCTATATAATGGAAGAAATTAATAGCCTTAACTTTCAGATAATCCTCAGAATTACTAGTAATTTTCTTTACAATTTTATAGATTCTTTCCTTTCTGAGGAGCTATACAGCAAGAAAAACATTTTGTGTGTCCTAAAAAAAATTACTTCTTTACCATAGAAAGAGAATAACAAAAAAGTTTTTTTATTCCACTTTAACCTTACTTTTTTTTCAGGTTGCTATTGGACTTAAAAAGCTCTTTTGCCCTCCTTTTTTACAGACTTGCAATTCTAGTAGAAAGCTAAAAGTAAACTCAGCTGCAAAACTTGAATGCTATTTCATGTATTTGAAATGACCAAGACTGACTGATTTTTTAAAAAAAAACTTCCTGACTTAAAGATCTAAAATAAACTTTAGAAAGAATTCTGTATCTCTCAAGCTCAGTTCAGTTTGAATCTCAGTCACCATTTTCCTTTGATAATCTTTGTAAGTTGCAGGCACAGCCTCAAGCGAAGACGATTTGGAAAAAATTCTGTAAGGATACCGTTTTCATGCCTACTAGCAAGGAAGAAATTTAAAGTTGTGTGCTTGCCATGCAAGAAATATAACCATTCTTACGAAAATAAAAATATAAATACACAATGTTTTAATAAATTATATAGTACTAGATATAGTTTCAAGATGACAGCTAAATAATATCATCACTATACTCCTTAGAATCACAGAATCATTAAAGTTGGAAAAGACCTCCAAGATCATCCCTACCACCAATATCACCCACTAAACCATGTCGCTAAGCATCACATCCAACCTTTCCTTAAACACCCCCAAGGATGGTGACTCCACCACCTCCCTGAGCAACCCGTTCCATGCTGCATAGTAAAATAAACGCTATTTCGTATTCTTAAATGTATAACGTGAATTTGTACAGATGTTAGGGTTCTTTTCCCACTACAGAAAAAAATGCAGTGTTTTTCTATTCAAACTCTGGCCCAGTCCAACCTTGTTTAATGTGTAAGATCTTAGCGGTTAGAGTTAGTTGCTTGTCTCAGAGGAGAATGAGCAAATATTTGGAAACAACATTCATATATTAATATAATGTTATGACTGAACACCTTGAAATGATAATAATATGGAAATGTTAAGGATTTTAAGTCCCAAAGGGAACTTAAACATAAATGTATTACATGTACATAGCATTGTATTTTCCTGAATACATTTATATATTTGCTACATTTGCTTTTTTTGTTGTTGTTGTTGTGGTTTTTTTCTTTTTTTTTTTGGGGGGGGGTAAGAAACTCCTCTACACAGATAAAGACTAATATTTCAGATTGTGCATAGAAATCATAAAACTTAACATTTTAAAAGCCTGATTCATGTTTCACTGATGCTTTGTAAGACTTATACAGTCAACTAAAAAAATAGCGCTAGTACTGACAGCTCTTCAAAAATTCTCAAAGAAATCTGTTCACCAATGGAGTCTGTATGTTTTCCTTAGCAGAAATCTCAAGGGATGCCAAAAAAAAATGCCTTGAGCTTTATAAAAAAATATATGCACCTTTGTATTTCTGGCACTGGGGACCCCACAGCTGCGAAATCTCACCGACGTTCCAAGAAATGCAAACCTGGGATTTGATAAAGTTGGTTTTAGGGTTAACAAATAGAGCAAGGAAAAATGTATCTAATATTAAAAAGTGAGCATCTAATTTGGCTGTAATATAAAGCTGCAGGCCAAAGAAGAAAGGGAAAAGTGTAAATGCATGTCAATAAACATTTAAAAATGTCTCAAAGTTGATCCTAGAGGGAGGAAAAAGAAACCATTAACATGAGCATCATATCTCCTGGTGAAGGACTTAGATTCTGACAATTCACTACAAACACTGGTGCCCACTGCCAGCACCACTGTGAAGCCACTGACCTTACGACCTTAGGACCCAGAGGAGCAGAGGGAGGGTCAACATAACTGCAAGAATTGAGGTAGGAATGAAGTGTGTGTACAACTAAATTAAGTCACATTATTATTTTTTCTTTTCCTATAACAAACACAACTGGATTAATAATGATTTGACAAGTTATCAGTTATATTAACAATAAATTATTGTGTTTCCTTATATAGAGAGTGTGCTTTCACTGCCCGTAAACAGTATTTTGAAAGTAATATGCAAAATAGATTGTATTCAACTGACCATATAGGACTAATTACCTGTAAAATATTTTTAATGAAAACTTGTATGAAAACATGAAAAATGGAGCAACAAAGAATTTAATTGAAAGAAGTAATTCCTGCTTTTGAATGGGTTTAACTCATGTTTGCTACCTGAACTAAAGTGAGGAAAATTGTTACTAGACTGAATTATGATTGCACATCTATGGTGTCTCCCATTTTGTTGTTGTTTTGCAGCATGTTTGAACTTGAACAAGAGAGAAATATTCAGGAAGAGATGCTTATGCATTGTCAACATTCAGTATGATAGCATTTACCTAGCTAGGGAGGCATATCCCTTGGCCCTGCCTACGCAGATATAAGGTTGTGCCCCACAGCTCTGTCAGGTCTAACTTTCATCCACCTCTGAGAAGGAAAGACTACAAACATAGGTTCCTTTTCTTGGGCAGACTCCTACAGAAAGCATAGAAAGAGTCAGCATCCCAACACTTTTAAAGGTTTACATTTGCCCTTGAGGTAACCCTGAGGTACTTCACGGAAGGTATAAAGAAGCAGAATTTACCTTTTCAGTGTGCTTGAGCAAACACATTGATTGGTATGCTGTCATGTTCTCAAATTCACAACAACTGCACTTCAGCAAATATACTGGGAACCCCAATTGCTATCTTCTGCACTCAGCAAAATCTTTCTCAAGGCAAAGCCAATAGGCAAGTAAGTACATAAATTAATTTGTGGAGATCAAAGACTTGCATGGAAGATGTCCCCAAGATTTAATTTTTCATTTTCTTTCTGATAGACAGCTGTCCATGTATTTTTTTAAGGGATAGGACAGACAGCTTCAGATATAATCACAAATATGTACAGGAATTTTTCAATTCAAACATTTCAAAATACATGCTATTTTTAGTCAAATAAAACATTCAGATAATATTTTGCATGATTTGTACATGTGGACAAATTTAGGCTTGGACGGCATAGCTTTTTTAGTAACAAAACCTGGTGACATAACTATGAACGAAGTACAGAAGTCGTAGCACTTCACTCTTATAACTTGTTCATGAAATTTTAGAGCCTCTGTTAAAAGTGTTATTCAGAAATGCAGACAATTTTAAACGCTGAGAATTCATATTATCAAAAGATGGTTCATCACTGCTATTTTCTACTTTTTCTATTCCTACTGCTGTAGTCTGAAGAGAATCAATTGTATCTGTATTTTAAAAAGCAAGTTTCATAGTTGCCACTAGCACTGGAACAGTTTGGCAGATGAAAACTAAATGCTATGCATGTTGAAATCCTGATTCCCAGGAAAGTGTCTCGATATCTGCCTACTGATGGGAAGCACTGAATACACTTGCTATTTTGCTTTTCTTTGCTTGAACCTCTCTGCTTCACCTTTCAAACTGTCTTTATCTCAAACCCCGTGCCTGTGTATTTTTTTTTTTCAGTTTTGTCCTTCCAATTCTCTCCCCCATTCCAGAGTGACTGGGTGGCTGCGTGGTGCTGAGCATCCTGGCAGGGTTAACTCATAAGATGTTAACTATATATTGTTAAAAAGGCATTGTGTATAATTGTATATATAACAATTACATATGTGCAACTTAAAATTCCAGTGCCAACACAGCAGTGCCCTTGCCCCACATGGACACACACAACACTTGCACAAGCCTGAGCAGCACTGACAGCCCCATCCTGTTCCTCCTCTCCAGCTAATCACGTCTGATCACTAATCACGTCTGTTAGTGCAACACCTGCACTCCCATCACATGGTCTCCCCTGTATCTGGTCTTTGACACCAAGCCCATGCAGTAGCTGACCCCTAGACCCCTGGTCTCCCTCAGCTGCTGTTCCTGGACCTACAAGCCCCTGCAGTTTGTCGTTCCCATCCTGTTGCTGGCACTTAAACCACTGATTGTGTCCGTATGCCAGTACAGCTTGAAGTTCACCGGCACTCACACATCCGCACTCAGAAATGAGAGCATACCCCTGCTGAATATGTTTGGAAGTAAGATTTGATAACAACGTAGTATGGACTTTGAAGTGATCAAGCATGGAGCGTGGATAAAGCATGAACAATCATTCTGACCAAACTCCTGTTTATACTCCAACAGACTCTTTTACCCCCTTTTCTCTTTATTTTCTTATACTTGTTCCTTGCTGATCCGTCTTTTTCTCTCCCTTTGATCCTTTTCCTAAACAGTCTACAAGTGTCACACATTCTCATCATCCCTTCATAAAACAACCCGTTACACTTCACAAACTCTCAAAATGCTCTTCTCCGCGCATTCTTGAAGCTGTGACTGCCTTCTACAGTGGGAACTTCCCTCTTGATCCCCTCCATAGTGGGTTTCCTTCAGGAACAATGGCCGGACTGTCCTCATTAGACAGTCCTGGGAGCAACTGACTCAGTGTGGTCTGTTCTTACTATGATTAGGTTCCTCCTGATTTGCTCCTCATATGCCCTGAAGGTCTTTCTGTTTAGGTGATTAGTCCCAACCTCCTCACCACAGCTAATAGCATAGGTGGAGCTGTCACTGTTAGAGCGGGTCCAGAGGAGGGCCACAAAAATGATCCCGGGGCTGGAGCACCTCTCCTACACAGAAAGGCTGAGAGAGCTGGGGCTGTTCGTCCTACAGAAGAGAAGGCTCCACGGTGACCTCATTGCAACTTTTCAGTACTTGAAGAGAACTTATAAAAGAGATGGGGAGCAACTCTTTTCTCAGTCAGATAATGACGGGGCGAGGGGGAATGGTTTTAAACTAAAAGAGGGGAGATTTACATTAAAGGTTAGGAAGAAATTCTTCACAGTAAGGGTGGTGAGGCACTGGAACTGTTTGCCCAGAGAGGTTGTGGTTGCCCCATCTCTGGTGGTGTTAAAGACCAGTTTAGATGAGGTCCTGAGCAACCTGATCTAGTGGATGGCATCCCTGCCTATGGCAGGTGGTTTGGAGCTAGGTGATCCTTGTGGTCCCTTCCAACCCAAGCCATTCTTTGATTCTATGATTAGATATGCAAGACTGTAACAAACTCCACACAAACTCCCCAGTTCATGCAAGCCCTCTTTTTTTTTTTTTTGGTTCTGTTTTTTTCAGAGTTAGGTATGCAGAATTGGTTACTCTGATATCTTGTGTTATACTGCTGAGTATGCCTGGTACCACAAAACCTAGTTTGCCGGTGTTTGCTCTAGTATCAGCCACTGGAAGCTTGGTTGTGATTTGAGACAATATTGCTGCTGTACAAAAGACAAGATGCAAAATGGGAATACAGGTTAGAGAAGGAGAAGTGTTTACACATGACATTCTAAGCTCATTACGCATATTTCTGTGTTTTCAGCCTGCAGTAGCTTCTGACCATCAAGTTAGTATTTTATAATGAGCTGATCTGCATTTTTTACTGACTTCTGAAACAGAACATGCAAGGATCAATTGAAAGCTAAAGCTGAGAGTTGCCTCCTGACAGGTTAGCATCATGGGGCTAAGAAGATGGCATATATCATTAGTGACAGACTCAGTTACAGATTTTTATCATTGGCAGAATGATGTAACCCTCATTACAAAAGAACGTTGTTTAATTGATC
The DNA here is from genome assembly GCF_964211835.1 of Anser anser. Classification (NCBI taxonomy): domain Eukaryota; kingdom Metazoa; phylum Chordata; class Aves; order Anseriformes; family Anatidae; genus Anser; species Anser anser. Next base: position 58,374,933 of record NC_139721.1, read on the forward strand.
CATTTTCTCCCAGCAGTCCTGATTTTTTTTTTCTTTACAACATTAAGGCCAAATTGCAGTTCAGCTTCAATCAAGTGAAAACATTATATTACTGCAGGAATAAGAAATAGTCTCTGCACATTTTAATTACCATCATTTAAATATGAGAAAACCATTATACGTTTAAAGTTATAAATGCTTCCAACGGACATTTTAAATAATAGTTAAATTAGTGAAGGGAAACCATGAAAGGATTTTTATTTTTATTTTTAATATAATGACCCCCAACCATTTCTTAGTTCCCAAATCATTTTTAGGTTTGCAAGAGCTCACTCAGCTTAGAATACATGCCGTATCATTACTACCTCAAACACACATGAACAAGAGAGATTTTTATTCTCAATTATAGTGAAAGACTTAAAGCAACAAGTGTAATAATTAAGTCAGGCAAGCTAATGTATAGTACATAGGTAATAATGATAACCCTCACAGTTTCTTGCTGAAGGCTGAATACACTGAATAGAATTTAAACAAAATGCCTATAGCTTCTAAATGACTTTAAATAGGCAATCATTTCAGAAAGGGGGAGCTAATAGCTCCTTTATTCACCACACAGAATACTGTGGAAGAATGAAACAAACATGTTTATCTACAAAAAGCAATTTAAAAAAAAATAAAAATACCCAAATAGCATCCTCTGTAATTGACCAGAAACCAAACTGAGAACAAGTCATTCTGAAGGTCTAATGGAGTATTGGCAAGAATTACGTGGTTTCTGCTGTGGCTTATTTCTCACCTCTTATGTTTCAAGTAACACAATCTGTTGGCTTAAAGACTGAATCTCTTTAAGCGACATAATTTTTTTGCACCAACAGCCACCCTACTACCTCTCCCCAGAACAATAAAAACACTAGAGACTTCCCTTGGTAGAAAGAAACTCATTTCCTCCCCTCTACAGATCATGCCAAATCAAGCATTAAGCAAAATATACAATAATATATTGAAGATCTGGGTTCAGTTCTGTACTTTTCTATACATTTCTATAGAGACCAAACTTCTTGACATCTGTAGTGCCCATATGCAGTGCTTTTACCTAGCTGAGCAGCTGAACTCGACTTGGGGTCAACAGGCCTGGTTCTCACTCCTCTCTCCCAGCTGCTATGGTGCAGCAGTTTTGTTGTTGTTGTTGTTGTTATTTGTTTGTTTTCCCCTTCCTTCAATCTGCTCTCCCAGAGGCCCAACCAGTGTTGCTCCCTGGATCAGCTCTGGCCAGCAGTGGATCCCTTCTGGAGCCGGCTGGAGTTGGCTCTGATCTGACATGGGGCAGCTGCTGGGCTCTGCTCACAGAAGCCACCCCTGCAGCCCTCAGCTACCAATACCTGGCCACATAAACTGAATACACCACATTTTTATTAAATTATTTTAATCCTATATGGGATATCAAGATGTTAGTGCGCTACAAATAGAGTTTTGTTTGTTTTTCTCTGTTTGAAGATTTTTTTTCCTTGCATCTAACATTCACTTTGTTCTACTGTGGATGTCCATATTTTAGCTCTCATTCTGCCCAAGAAATATTGTATACATTTTTAAGTTTTGTGATAAAAACCTCATCTCCAGACACACTTGAAAGAGCTAAGAGTGATGATGGAAGGTTGAGGAACCTGAGTAATATGCCCAGAGAAACAGAGTCCTGACCTCAGCACCTCCTGGGGCTTGGTCAGCCTATGGGCTGGGGTGAGACCCAGCACCATTGGTCAGTAAGAGTAGGTCTCTATACCACTTTGCAGAGTGACAGGTTACTGTCTAAGGGTACAAGACTCATAGGATGCCATGGCAGAGCATTTTCAAATTTCACAAGACAGTGTGGGACATTTAGGGGAAGAACCAGAAACAGAAAAAGGAAAGCATCAAAGTGGTTTGGTGAGGAACAAATGTGGGAAAACAGGATAAAGCGCCAACAGGACTTGGTTGCCTCGGAACAGATTGCTGGTCAATACACTTGTCTAGCTATGTATGCCCTGCACCTGGTCAGCTCAATCTGTCCTGTCTTCTCATTAAACTCCATGTCTAACTATTTTCATGTCTGGGGGCTCTCTGTTGAGTGGGCATGGGTGTTTATGGGGGTCCTGAGTGCCAGCAACCAGAGGTAAAGAGGTCTTCTTGTCTGTGGTGTCAGCAACTGGAACAATTAAGTGCAGGGATGTCAGTGTTTGACTGGAAGCAAGTAACAAGGTGGGCCGGCTGGTGGGTGGGATAGGTAGCCTAGGATATGTGTACATGTATCCCAAAATGAGCTACATGGAGAAGATGGCTACAGGACTAGGGGAGGCCTGGACAACTGGATGCTGGGGGTTGGGAAACTTGTGTGTGTGTGTGCATGCACACATAATGAGGTTGCAGCCTCAAGGCTCACATGCTTAGACGACAGCTGGGGAGAATGGAGATCCAGGGAGAGACTGAAGGTCAAGGATCAGCTACTGGACAGACTGAATGTCTAAGCTCAGCTGCCAGAGGAATCCACATTTTAGGTGTGTATGTATTTCCCATTGATGGACCTTCATTCTGATTAGACAGAGAGGGAAACTTCATTCTCTACCATAAATAATAATAATATTTCTCTACCAGTAATTATAATATTTTTAATGTACCGAGTGATTATATCTACTCTAACATCATACAGTTTCCTCCATTAGCATTATTGAAAACAAAACAAATAAATAAGCAATACCACCAATCAACCACCAAAACAACTAAACAAAAAAAAGAAAACACCTAAACTCCCAAGACGCCAATACATGTTTAAAATCAAGTAAAAACTTCATACCAAACAGATCAAAAGCCCAAGCTGAGCCATAAAAACTTTGTTGTGTTCTTGAATGCTTTTACAGAACAGCTACTGAAAGGGAAAGAACAAATGAAAACCAGAATTTTTGGCAGATTCTATCCCATTGCATGCAAAGCCAAGGATATTTATTCCTGTATTTTGTTATAGTCTAACCCAATAGAATTGGGGCATTGGTTCAGGTATTTGAGTGGTTCTACTAGGACATATACCTGACTAAAAGTTTTGCTAGACTGAACACTGAAAAGCATGGATGGAAAATACATCTCCTCTCTCTCTCTCTCTCTCTCCCTCTCTCTCTCTCCCCCCTCCCCTCCCCTCCCCCTTTTATTAATTACATTAAATGAGAGAAATAAGTTGATGATGGTCTGTCAGCATTATCATTGTATGTTTCCCATTTGGGGTTTAAGAGATGTCTTTAACATCACTTTAACAACTTTGGTGTGTAAATAGATATATATTTTTTAACATAAGGTATAGTCATGATTAAGTAGTAAAATTGTTCTGAACATTTTCTTTTTTTTTTTTTTGTTAGAAGCGTGACTGACTTGGGATATGAATGTACGGAATCATGCTTATCAAAGAGTGGTACTGAGTGGAACTAACTGCAAATTACAGAGGTGACATTTCTGTATTTCAGCAACCTGCTAAGCACGTTTACTCATGCACTGACTTTGAAAGTGCTTCCTATTCTTAGTGTTCAATTATGATGTTATTGGCTATTTTCGTTTGAAAATCCCCTGTATAAGTGTACGGTTAGACCAAAACATGTCAGAAAATTATGGCACTGATTTCTTGCCTAAGCAAATTGAAGTAGTGGAAATCAAATCTGCACAAAATGTAATCTTTATAGGGATTTAAATGCATGTTTAAGAGGCAACACCCCCCCCACCCAACACTCCCCACCACCAGTTTAGTTTACTAGAAGCTGTAACAGCTTAAAATAACTATGGCTCTTCTGAACCTGAAGATCTGATTCCAGAGGACAGAATCTGGTATATATATATAATTCTGGTATATTTTTAGAGTACCTACTGAAAAGCACCTGCTGGTTTAGAATGAAGATTCATAAAGTAAAACTCAATAATTACTAAGCAGTTCAATGCATGACAAATTCAAAAAACACATAACAACTTGTTAGACTTGATCTACAGTTAATAAATAATAATATATTTTTTTAATTGGCATAAAATATGAACACAATTGCTTCTTAGGTTTTCCTGTTGACTGAGGAGTAGAGGTCAATACGTTAACATGAGATTATAGTTCTGTTTTGTTGTTGTTGTTGCTGCTGTTTTTTTTTTCCCTTACCTTCACTGAGAGCTGGACATCTTAGGAATCAATTCATCTAGATTCACAGTTTTTAGCATCTGAAAGGGAACATTTGGAAAAAAAAACAATCATCACTGTGTTTGTTTTATTTATGAGATAAAACATTATCAGCATATACTTTTTGCATAGTTTCTGTCCAAGTGTTTTGCGAAGGGTGTGAGAGTACTTGTATTTCCAAATCTGATCTGAATACAATTTAAAAATATTAACTAATATCTGTTTTAATATGAACAAATATAAACAAATGATTTTTTTTTCAGTAGTTTGCAGCAGGTGTGTCATGCAAAAAGATGAGAAGCCATATGAATATTTAGCATTCAAATTGTATACAACTTAGAGTTAATAGAAATTGAGCCTGCATGAACAGCATCACTGAAATTAGTCAAGAAATCAACTTTATTTCTGTATAAAAGAAATATGCATTTCTCTTTTGCAGACTGGCAAACATTTGCAGAATTAAATTATACTTGGTCTTAATCATTTGCTTTTTGTAGTTATTTTTAGTTCAAAGTATGCTGATGCCATTTACTACCTGTTCTACTTACAGTCTCGGGGAGGGTGAATGGGTTGGCTAAATCTTCTTTTGCCACATTCTGCAAAGGCTTTGCTGAAAAAAAAGGTATCTACAACTTACACAGAAAACTAATTAATATTTCAACATTGGTTTCTTCAAGAGAATGAACCGTGTAAAAATTACATTATTCATTGCTCAGTTTTTGCCAGACACGGTGTCATTGGGGGTTCACAAAGTATGAAGCAGAGAAAAAAAGAGAATAGAGTAAAAGACACAGTGGTACATCACTAATAGCAACATTTGCATGTTTGTACCTTTGAAGAGTATTAATTTTTTCCCTATTTTATGAATTTATGAATTTTTGAATTTTATGAACAAGTTGTTTCACTTTGGTAAACCATATATCACACACTTACGTTAAAGAAGATAATACCAAATAAAAAAAAAATTTCCAGGATACAAGCATTTAGATTCATTTATCTGTACAGATAATCTGGTCCTTTGTATGGAAGCATAGCATGGGTTAAATGATGCTGTAATTTAAACAAGCATCATTAAAAATAAGCAGAGAGATTTGTTTAAATGTACCAGATTGATCTGAGCATACGTAAAATAATCATCTGCAATATATATTCAAATAGTTCTGTTCCATGAGGCTGTCTGGTCTTCTTTTGTAAGTAGCATAAATGTAACTTTTTTTACTCACCAGCTAGTCTTCAAAATGTGATAGGACTTTTTACAAGAGTTTTGATTATCCTATATCACTAGAAAATGTCCTTACACATATCTACATATTTAATCCTCTAATAAGTTCATAGAAGATATTGAAGGAATTTTGAATTCCTTGTTTATTTGATGTTGTTTGTTCTGTTTTATTTTGAACATATTAATTAGTCTAAGTGAAAAAGACAGGGCAAGTAACTGAAAAATAGTGCCTAGCAAACCTCTTTTTTTTTTTTTTCCCTTCAAGCAAGAGTTAACAAGCTTTCAGATATTTTCTTTCTTTTTTTTTTTAAGTAATATTTATAGTTTTCTTATGTGTCAATTTTTCCTCAGCCTTAATGTTAGTAAATCTTTAGATTAGTCACCTTTTGCTAGTAAGCATTTTTTATTATTATTATTGCTGACAAAAGCTAGTGTCTTCTGTAAAAAAATAACATTTCTCAAGAGTTCCACATTTTTTTGTTTAACCTATAATTTATGGAAAGTAATGATAAATAATAAACATAAATAATTTCATCCTACAAGCCCATTGTAAATGAAATACATAAAGCTTTTGTCATAAATCTTCCTGTGATCAGAATTCAACCTATACCTAGATAAAATTCTGGAATTAGTCATTAAGTTAATGACAGATATTGAATGGCATAAGTGATGACAATAATTGACAAATCTCTCTTTTTGTTGACTATTCATATCAATAATGTGATAAAGAAGCATTAAATTTATGCTTCTTCAAAGAAAAATATCATCTCTTGTAAAGAAGAATGTAATCATTACCCAATGAAACTCAAGATATTCTTGTAGTTACAAAATCCAGTAAGTAGGATGGAATTCCAATCTCCAGTTATGAAGGAATCAATTAATAAACTCTTACATACAAACTGATTAATATCTTAGTGCCTTAAACAAAACATAAATATGTCAATTTTTGAATTTGGGTCATAAATGTAACCACCTTGGCCAAAATAGTTGAAAGAGAAGCCTTCCTAGTAACATCAATATTACTTACGGAAGTAATGGATCACCTATGGGAAAGTCTTTATGGAATGGTGGTGTTGGGGTCTTATTCAGCACATTTACAATAGGCTAAGGTGACATTCAAGTATATAAGTACATTGAGTGATTCTTCTCCATTCACTATGATAAGAGCATTCCAAACTGCATGCTGAAAATATTCAGACATATAATCTATTTAGATATGCAGTATAAAATGTAAAGGCATCACTGCATGTGAGTAGCAAAAGGCTTTTGGGAAGTTCTTGTTCTTGTAAAGGTCAAAAAATTGTCTGACCATTTTCCTACTGTATTTTACAGACTGTACAAGGCAGATTTAGAACAAAGCTCTAGTCCTAAAGACTTACAGTTTTCATTAACTTAATATATGAGAATTACATATTTTGTAAGACCATTCACCAGCTTTGTTATGTAGGATAGTTACATTCTCTCCCATGCTATCAACAAACTATTGCAAAGAGAGAAACCTTACTTAACGTCACACAGGAAGTCCATTGCAGACAAAGTAATTGCTTCTCAGATACCAGGGTAATCCCCTATATTATAAGGATTTATCTGTTTGGGGTGAGTATTTAGTTAGCCGAAACTCTATTTTATCCTATTTAAATTTACTTGTGCTTTATATGTACTCTTTCAGAGAGTGGAGAGATTGCTTCACACTATATTCTCAGACACATCAGAAAACATGTCTGGATAGGTTCTATGGGCATTTTGCTTAAGAACTTATCCTGAGTTATACAGCTTTAGTAATATGCAACTTTATTCAAGGCTTTCCGAATCCAGATGGATTTAGTTTTATGTAAACATGCTAGAAGTGCAACGTTATTCAGAAATCAACAGAAAAGAAAGCAGTGTTAAAGTAGAAAAGACTATGGAACTAAACCTGAACTCAGACAAAAAGATGTAATTGTGGTCTAAATCAATACAATTCTTGCTCATCCATAGCCTTCAGAACTTTATTCGATAGTGCTTGGGAGGGTATATTACAAGTGTAATTATGAATGAAGTCTCTCTAAATCATTATTAGTTATATGAGCAATAATCCTTGCACTTATTCTTGGTTTATTAACCATCAAAAGCTTTAAGTGAATCACAGCTTTCTGATCTTGCCCATTGCAAGTAATGCATGTATTTCAGGACATAAGATATTTCCATTTTACAGTCTTTATTGGGTTTATTGGAAATTGGAGGTGGTTCTAAACAATCATCTCCCTATCACAGGCAATTACTGAAAGAGATAAAACCATGTTCTTTTCCTCTGGAGCTTTCTTATCTCCTATCAATAGCCTCCATCTACAAGCAGATGAATACATCTTTTAGTGAAGGTTCCATAAATCAACGAGATCAAATCAAACATTAGTTTTGGGGTAATGCTGTTGATTTCAGTCATCTACATGAGGCAAATGCCTGTCTTGCGGCTTCCACAGTGCCCTGGCTTCAGCTGAGATAGAGTTAATTTTCTTCACTGTAGCTGGTATAGTACTGTGTTTTGGGTTGTGTGGGATGATATAACAGTGATAGCACTGATGTTTTACTGAGTTCTAACTGAGCAGTGCTTGCACTAAGTCAAGGACTTTTCAACTTCTTATGCTGACCTGATAGCAAGGTGGGTGTACAAAAGGCTGGGGAGGGGACACAGCCAGGACGGCTAACATAGGCTGGCCAAAGGGATATTCCATACTATACGGTGTCATGCTCAGCAATAAAACTGTGGGGAAGTGGCTTGGGAGGCTGCTGCTGCTCGAGGACTGGTTGGACGTTGTTCAGCAGGTGGTGATCAACTGCACTCAGCAACACTTGCTTTGTGTATTCTTTTCAATCCCCCCCCCCCCCCACACACACACACCTCTCTCCCTTCTTCTTTTCTCTCCTTTTCTCAGCCCATGAGGTTTTTTTATTTTTAGTTTTTTCTAATTCTCTCCTCCATCTCTCTAGGTGAGGGAGTGAGTGAATGCCTGTGTGGTGCTTAGCTGCTTTCTGGGCTATACCACAACACACAGAAATGGAATTTTGCATATAATTAAGACTGTATACATTTGAGTGCCTTGGTACTGCTGTGAACTTGCTACTGACATGGTGTTTTAGTCTTAATTTCAAAAGATGCATATTCTGAGCATTTCATTTGAAGTGCACCCCCAGTAACTTTTCCCTTGTTTTAGTAAATCTTCTGGCTTTTCTTGTTTGTCTTAAATAGTTCAAAAATGGCTGAAAAAAATTACTTAGTCTGAGCCACACTGAAAAGGCATATACTTTTCACCTTACACATGTAAGACAGGTATTTGAAGGGTGTCAATTGTTAACACAGTTATAATTCCAAGTCTTGCTGATAGTACATCTTTACTCCCATCAGAGTATCTTTTCATGATTCATGCTGGATTTTGTTCTTATGCTAAACATTAAAAAAGGCTATGAACACTGTCTCTAATCTCTGAAATGTCTCAGAAAAAAACTAAAATCTGCACCATGAGCAACAGAACAACTACTGAGTGTTTGAAAATTTGAAAATTACTGAAATTTTGAAAATTACTGAAAATTTGGCCTTTCACAAGAAACAATATCAGTGGTTTAGCATTTGCCTACTTATCAACATTGGGTAATTTTATGTACATCGAATGACAACTCATGTACAGTATAGAAAACCATGTCTCATGAATTCCTCACTTCCTGCCTTTGGAATCACTTATGAATATCCATGTCTGTCAATAAATATGTCAGAATATGACCATCCTCATTCTAGTAAAGAATCTGGCTTGGGTATGTAAGACTATTTTGCTGATGCTAATTAGTTATTTATACCTTTAGAAGTCCCAGCAATCCATTGTTATGTCTGGTGTAAAAAACTAACCATCAAAATGACAATCCCTAAATTTACTGTTTGTTGTTGTTGTTGTTACTGTTGTTGTTTACTTGTTTCTTTAATAATAAAAAAACAAAACAACAACAATAAAAAAATCTGCTAATACTATTTACTATCTGCAAATAAAATGGTCTACAAAGATGTAAAGATGAAAACAGAAGCTTCAGGGGTTTTAGCTCATTCCTGGAAACATTATCAATGAAAAACAGTGAGAAAACAATACTTTACATCTGACAGCTCAAATT